>NW_020664980.1:6089826-6096995 GCF_002925995.2 Terrapene triunguis
ATCCTCGGGGACCCAGCCTACCCGCTAATGCCCTGGCTCATGAAGCCCTATACTGGCGCCCTGGACACAGAAAAAGAACTGTTCAACTACCGGCTGAGCAAGTGCAGAATGGTGGTGGAGTGTGCTTTTGGCCGTCTCAAGGGGAGATGGAGAAGCTTACTCACTCGCTGTGATCTCAGCGAAACCAATATCCTCATCGTTATTGCAGCTTGCTGTGTGCTCCACAATCTCTGTGAGAGCAAGGGGGAGACCTTTATGGCGGGGTGGGAGGTTGAGGCAAATAGCCTGGCTGCTGATTACGCCCAGCCAGACAGCCGGGCGATTAGAAGAGCCCAGCGGGACGCGCTGTGCATCCGGGAGGCTTTGAAAGCCGGTTTCAAGACTGAGCAGGGTACCCAGTGACTTTTAAGTTTGTGGACACAGAAGCTGAACTTGCCCCCGTTTCTTTACCCAGTTGCCGTCGACTATCCTCTCCAGTTACATACCCCCTTCACCCCCTTCCCAAAAAATAAAATCTGTTCTGTTTTGTTAATGGACACCGTTGTCTTTATTACTGTTTTCGCGGGAATGTTTTAAACCTGGGACGCAGACTGTGGCGGGGGGCGGGTTTAGTGTTGTGATGCAAATGATGCTTCTAAACTCCAGGAATGACAGGCTCCGCGGTGGTGGACTGGTTGTTTCAATGGAGCCTGCCAGCCCTCCTGGCCGGGACTGCGTGTATGTGTCGGCTATGTGACTGTCTTGCAGGGGGAGGAGGGTTACAGATCCCCTGCTGCGCGGCTCTGTGATCCAGGGTAAGGACCGCTGCATAAGATCTGTAACTGCCCTCCCCCGCCACCAAGTCACAGAGCAACACCACCCCCCCCACCACACAGAACATGAAAACCACCTCCCAGACTGACCAGGATAACTAGTCACTGCACTGTATATGTGCCTTGCTGCTGCACCTGCCCCCTGCTAAAGGTGACTGTCCTGTCCAATTACCAAGCCCCTTCCCCCCCCTTCAGACAGACTCTCCTCCAAAAGAAGAGGATGGAAACAGTAATGAACAGAAACGTATTTTTTATTAACAACCGCACATGGAACGGGGGGGTGAAACTTGGACGGGGTCTTGTGTGAGGCGGGTAGGAAAGGACTTTTCAAATTTTGGGGAATGAGAGCCTTCTAGTGGTAGAGCAGTCCGCAGGGGTGGAGTGAAATTTTTCACGGCCCCTTCCGCCCCTCCGTGTTTGGACTTTGGGTGAGGGGGGTATGGGACTTGGTGGCGGGGCAGGGCAGTTAGAGAGAGACTGCAGCGGGGCTCTCTCCTCCTGCCTCCGGTCCTGCAGAACATCCACAAGGCGGCGGAGCGTGTCCGTTTGCTCCCTCATTAGTCCAAGCAGCGTTTGAGTATCCTGCCTGTCCTCCTGTCGCCACCTCTCCTCCCGTTCAATGTTTGCCCGGTGCATTTGGGACAAGTTCTCCCTCCACTGTGTCTGCTGGGCTGCCTGTGCTCGGGAGCGTCCCATTAGTTCAGCAAACATGTCTTCCCGTGTCCTCTTCTTCCTCCTCCTAATGTGCGCCAGCCTCTGGGCAGATGTGGCTGTGGGAATTGGAAAAAGGGAGTGAATTCCTGAGACAGATCAATGTATCTGTGAACAGAGAACATAGTCTTTCTCTGTGAACAAGACCATGCAGAGCACCTATCACACGCGCACTGAGGACAAGGTCGAATTTTCGGCCCTCGCCTACAGTGCCTGCGGTCTTGCTGTGGCGAGCTGAGGAGCAGGGCAGGACACCGGACTTTGTCTAGATGGCAAACATGGTAAGCCGTAGACTTGTGGCCGCTTAAAACTTTAAGAGTGGCACTGGCCTCCTTTCACATAGAAAGCAATGCGAGTCTCTGCTGGCAGCAATCCTGCAAGCATGAACTCTGGCCCTGTCCCACCCCCTCGCGGCTGTAAACCGCGTGGCTGTAAACCGGCGGTTGCAGTTCTGTAAAGGAACGGGCAAGCAGTCCCAATACTAACTTTCCCCTACCTAATTCACAGCAGGGAGTCATGCCAGACATCACCCTCCTGAAGGTCTCGGAGAGCCAGAAGGAGCGGATGCTTCGGGACAGCCTGCAGAAACCGGGGCCATTTGCTGCAATGCTCTGCAAGGCCATGATCCCCGAGTACCTGCTGGCGTTGTGGCAGGGAAACGTCTCATACCACGGGGGGCCTAATAAGCTCTCCCTGCCCAGGAACCTGCTCATGAGGCTTGAAAAACACCTGCAGGAGGCCTATGAGGAGTTCTCCCCGGAGGATGTCGCCTCTATCCCCGGATACATTGACCAGTTTTTGGCTTAGGTGCCCTTGGAGGGACAAAAGAGTGCAGCGTTTTGGGCAGTATAATCATGAAGCGGACATTGTGAAATTTTTTGAAAATAGTTCGGACTATATATTGAAGCGCCCAAAGACAGACTAATCATGATACACTTTGCACAGATTCCCGTTTTGTTGGACTTTCCTGTTTACATGTTTTGAAGCACTTTACCCACTGTTAATATTTTAAATCTTCCTGTTTTGTTGTAAATAAATGTTTACATGTTTTAAAGCACTTTAGCTATTGTTAATATTTTAAATATGCCAGTTATGTTATAAATAAATGTTTAGATATTTAAAACACTTACTGCTTGATCCTTCCCCTGAATCTGTGTCTGGGATAACGGCTGGGGAGGGTTGGTAGGGGATCTCTGTGAGGGTGATGAAGAGCTCCTGGCTGTCGGGCAAATCAGCGTTGTAAGCGCTGTCTACTGCCTCGTCCTCCTCATCTCCTTCCTCCTCTTCCCCGTCCGCTGAGGAACCGGCCGCGGACAATATCCCATCCTCAGAGTCCACGGTCAGGGGTGAGGTAGTGGTGGCGGCCGCACCTAGGATGGAATGCAGTGCCTCGTAGAAACGGGATGTGTGGGGCTGGGCTCCAGAGCGTCCGTTTGCCTCTTTGGTCTTCTGGTAGCCTTGTCTCAGCTCCTTGATTTTCACGCGGCACTGCGTTGCATCCCGGCTGTATCCTCTCTCTGCCATGGCTTTAGAGATCTTCTCATAGGTCTTTGCATTCCGTCTTTTGGAGCGCAGCTCGGAAAGCACGGACTCATCTCCCCACACAGCGATGAGATCCAAGACTTCCCGATCCGTCCATGCTGGGGCCCTCTTTCTATTAGATTGCACGGCCATCTCTGCTGGAGAGCTCTGCATCGTTGCCACTGCTGCTGAGCTCGCCACGGTGTCAAAACAGAAACTGCGCTTCAAACTGCCCAGACAGGAAAAGGAATTCAAATTTTCCCGGGGTGTGGCTGGTCAGAGCATCCGAGCTCGGACTGCTGTCCAGAGCGTCAACAGAGTGGTGCACTGTGGGATAGCTCCCGGAGCTATTAGCGTCGAATTCCATCCACACCTAGCCTAATTCGACATGGCCATGTCGAATTTAGCGCTACTCCTCTCGTTGGGGAGGATTACAGAAATCGATTTAAAGAGAGCTCTATGTCGAACTAAATGGCTTCCTGGTGTGGACGGGTGCAGGGTTAATTCGATATAACGGCGCTAAATTCGACATAAAAGCCTAGTGTAGACCAGGCCTAAGAAAGCGATACAATCATCTAGAGCCTTGGATGGAAGGAATGGGCTAAAATCCTTGGGGCGCGGCTAGAGAGCGAAATCAGTGGTGAAGCTGGTGCAAGTGCATTAGTATCTCTGGGCAAACACAAAAGCCCAGTAGTCTAATTAGTCAGTAGGCTTGGGGCTCAGTTGTTGTTTTCCTTTGTTTTTACTTAAAGAAATGCATTTATGACTGAAGCATAAATGTGCTTACAAAGTGAATCCCATCGGCTGTGTTTTGTGTTTCATTTTATAAAGGCCCTTATGGCTTGGCTTGGATATTTTATTTTTACAGAAACAGAACAGCGGGGATTTTTTTGGTGGGTTAAGGAAAATCACAACAAACCCGCCTGTCTGACTTTTATACAGTTTTAGACAAAAGCAAATATTTTTGCTGGTGTTGCCTGTCTCTCACTCTGCGGTCAGACAACGAACCTTGCCGTCTGGGTTAAAAAGTCCCCGACAACAGGAATATAATTCAATATGTTTCCCCACAAAAAATATTAGAGCACCTGTAATTTGTGGGCTAATCCGTCATGCAGGTTCTAATATAAGATTATGGCAGATTCATGATTAAATTCTATCCACCTCTAGGTTTATGATGCCAACTTGCCTCATAATGCATTTAATGCTCATGCTGTTGTAGCCTAAGTACTGCACTTAGGGACAGTTCCAAAGATGGTTGTTCTGGGTTTGTTTGGTTTTTTAGTCTCTCTCTTTCAAAAGGTTCTGATCTGATCATTATATGTTGTTTTGGTTTCCATAGGGCTGGGAAGGAGCTCGGCGGTCCGTGATAGGTGACAGCACAGAATTATTAACTCACTACTATGATGATGCAAGGACAATGTATGAAGTATTTAGAAGGGGATTTAACATATCTGGTAAGTGATGATGATATGTAAAGATCATTATATTGACTAAAACCCCACTGGGCTTCAATGCTGCTATCTCAGCGCTGGTCAGAGGGTAGAATTGGGTCTGTTGTCTTTGGAGAAAACAGCTGTATAGATTGGGGCTGAATCCTGCTCCCAGTGAAGTCAATAAGAGCTCTGCTGTTGACCAAGATTGGGCCTTGCTGGCTAGGGGAACAACTGGCCCCAAAAAATGTGGGCCTGTAGGATTTTTGAGTGCAGAAGTGAAGCAAATTCAGGCCATAGTCAGCTTCTTAACTGCAGAAACCAGCATACAGCCATGGAAGAGCTTCACAGGCTACAGCAAGCATGGAAACCATGGTATTTTTACTGAAGTGGGGAGTGTGGGTGAATCTCCAAAAGTGGCAAAATGGCTTAGGCCCCTACATCCCACTGGCTTTCATAAACACTTAAATCACTTTGGCACTTTAGAAGATGTTATCCGGTGGCCACCATTTTTAAGCTTGGGCACCTACATTCCTATTTAAGCACCTGAATAAGTAGTTTGGTTTCCAGAGCTGCTGAGCTCCTGCAGCTGCCCCTGGCAATGACTGTGGAGTTCCACATGCAGAGGGCCTGCATTAGACCCTGCTTGGGTAAACGGCAGAAATTTCGCAAGATCCCATCTGCATAGCTTAGCAAATGAACTACACCCCTTCCACAGTTGATCTTTCTCAGTTGACCTACATCTGACACACTGAACTGTAAAAAGTGCTGTTTTCATTGTCTAGGGATAAAACAGTGGCTACAGCATACAGGGAACAGAAAGTAGAAACAATATATTTATCTTGCAGTAATTAAACTAAAGGAAGCAAGGAATAAATCTCTCTCTGGCCTAGGTTGACACTAATTTTGTAGCTTGAAATGTCCTCAAGAAAGCATCATGTTAGTGCTATTAAAAATTACAGTTGATACAAACCCTGCCAACTGCTGGTTTAGATGGATAGAATTATTAAACATTTTTTGACTGCATTCATTTATTTGAACTGTGATTTTTGGTATGGCAGGACTGGTCCAGTGGATAGGGCACTAGGAGCCAGGAGCAGGGGAGAGTCCGAGTAGCTCCAAGATGATGACTCTTAAAGTCCCTTCAGAGGCCTGGTCTACACTCGGGGGGGGTGTGTCGATGTAAGATACGCAACTTCAGCTACGGGAATACCATAGCTGAAGTCAACATGTCTTATTCCGACTTACCTCCCGTCCTCAGGGTGCGGGATTGACGGCCGCGGCTCCCCCGTCGACTCCGCTACTGCCGCTCGCTCCGGTGGAGTTCCGGAGTCAACGGGGAGCGCGTTCGGGGATCGATATATCGCGTCTTAACGAGACGTGATATATCGATCCTCGATAAATCGATTGCTACCCGCCGATACGGCGGGTAGTCTGGACGTACCCTAAGTACCAGCTTTTCCTATCAGAGCCTTGCAAGAGCACAAAAGGAGCAGGGAGGGGGAAAGTCCCTGAAAAGGTTTGACCTTTTATTAATGAGGACTTTGCAAACTCAGGTCCTGATAAGATGGGTTTTTTGAGTCAGAGAGGTCTTGAACTGGAAGCTGTGAATTCCAGAGTCCTAATGCCAGCTATAACATTGACCACACACAATCTGAATGCTTAAATTCTGTTTCTCGGTTTCCCCATCTTTATATAAATAAACTGGGCTCGACACCTTTTTGTTCTTTTTTACTGCACTTGAAGTTTAAGGTGAAAAATCTTAAAAATGTAAATACATAAATAACATTTGAAGTGATAAGCTGAGGAGAAGAGGAACAGGAACAGGGGTGAGAGAAAGGGAGGTGAAGGGGATGTAATGTACGGACTAAGTGAAAGGAATGCATGCAAGTACAGGTTCTAGTCAGAGCCCTGTGAACTGCACGATGGAATTTGCCTCAGACTCTGTCTCATGTTGCAGAATTGTGCCTTGGAATCTAAGCACTGACATCAAGAAAAAAGGTTTCTAGCTTTCCTGGTTGGGGGGGGGAGGGGCCTTTCAAACTTGAACCAAGTATAAACCAGCATAGCGATGCCTGCCTGAGTCTGCAGACAACCTGAAACAATAGCTTTGAGAGGTGTGTGATCTTGCCCTCATCTCTGTGAGATGTTAACTTTGAAACCTAACGATGACGGTTTAAATGGCAACATTGGTAACTGATCATTTAGCAGGAACACCCAGTAAATGAGTCTCTTAGTCCTCAATTGCCTCCCACGCCTTCCCAGATGCCAAACCCCCCAGCCATGACAACTTTTACAAAGCAGTTATGAGTTTTTAATACAAAATTTTGCAGTACATTGAAAATTAAATGTACAGGCAGGGTAAATTTAATTACATTCAGTATAAAATTAAATGACACCTGGAATACTGTATCGGTTCTACATTAAATGCAGTAAAAACCTTCATATTTAACATGTATTTGAAGCTTTCTGGGCGTTTCCTGTCTGGTACCCTGAAGTGTGTCATTATTTTTTATTATTATTTGTATTTCCATAGTCCCTAGGAGCCCTAGTTATGGACCAGGATCCCTTGTGCTAGGTGCTGTGCAAACACAGAACAAAAAGCCCTGCCCCAAAAAGCTTATGGTCTGAGTATCTAGGCTCCTGGCCCAGGGCCGGCTCCAGCATTTCTGCCGCCCCAAGCAAAAAAAAAAAA
>NW_020664980.1:6097095-6147266 GCF_002925995.2 Terrapene triunguis
TGCAATTGAAAAAAAAAAAAAAAAGCCGGGATCGGCGGCGGCAGTTCAGCGGCAGGTCCTTCGCTCCTAAAGCGAGTGAGGGACCTGCCGCCCCCAAATTGCCGCAGGTGCCGCCCCTCTCCCTTGGCCGCCCCAAGCACCTGCTTGTTAAGCTGGTGCCTGGAGCCGGCCCTGTCCTGGCCACAGATTTACTGGGGCCCTTGATGTGATCCTTTTTGGACTTGAACAAAGCACGTGAGCTTTGTTCTGATGGTGTTTTAATGCCACCAGAACCCTCAACAGAATAACTGCTGTATATGATGCAGTTTGTTACTCTGGTGATGAGGCACATGTAAGTACCTCGGAGGACAGGTGGGTAGGGTGACCAGATGTCCTGATTTTATAGGGACAGTCCCAATTTTGGGGTCTTTTTCTTATATAGGCTCCTATTACCCCCCACCACCTGTCCCGATTTTTCACACTTGCTGTCTGGTCACCCTACAGGTGGGTTATGTGTGGTGAGGTTCAGGGAAAAAAGGCAGTTTAACATTCCAAGTATTGCTGTCCTCTTTTCTACAGTGAGACGCTTATGTTCTCCACTCCTCCTCCAGAGAAGTGCATTTTTATTCAGAATAATTTTGACTTCCTAGGGCTTCAATGAAAGGGCAACCAGACCTGTGGGAGGTGACATTTAGGATGAAAGCCATTATCAGATAATGATGTCCACACTGTCTTAAGGAAAAGCTGGTTTAACAGGGCACTGGGCCTGCTCAACATCAACACCACCTTTGCGATTTTGAATGAAGGCTCAACATGGCCCATAATCCAGTGCCCCATTATACAGGGCTGTCTTCCTTTTTAATCTGGTAGCACTCTGTGTGAACTCTGCCTCAGAGAAACATGGATTGACCTTGATAACAACAATGGATGTTCTTTAAGAGCAACCTCCTACTGTTAAGGTGCTCAGGGTCCTATAATTCATTAGCACTTGGCTCTAAGACCCCCATAACTTTGTAATCTGTTTATTTTGTTTAGAGAATGGCCCCTGTCTAGGATTCAGAAAGCCCAAGCAGCCTTACCAATGGTTGTCGTATAAAGAGGTGAGGTTATCATGAATCTTTCTTTCACCAAAGAATCCTTATCCTTACTGTCTAAACGTAGCTGTTTTTAAAAGAAACCTCCTAGTGCTATCCTGGGGGGGGTGGGGGAGGGGAGGGTTATGATCATGTATTATTTTACCACTTTCAATTACCTGCTAGTTTTCATTTGAGCCAGGATCCTCCCAGATGCTGCACACCTTTTGGCAGCTGCTATAAGCACTCTTCACTTCCATTGAGCTGTCTCAGCACTTAGCAGGATTGGGAGCTTAGTGTTGACTACTAGTAGTACTGATTTACAGAGCATCTTTCGCAAGCCAAAGCTTTGGGGAATTACAAACCCTGGGTTGAATCCTGATGGCTTCACTCGTGGAAGTAGTTCCACTGATTTCAGTGGGCATACTCATGTGCAAGGTGTACAAATTTGATCAAATGTGATTACTTTGCCTCACTCACCACTGAAATGCAGCCACTTCTGGGCGGGGAGGCCATGTAATAGCACCAAAGCATTATGCACACTGAAATAAATAAACTACTGATTAGCTCTAAGACCAGAAATAAAGAGCAACATAACAATTTCACGTGATTGGGGAGTTTTAAGTAAGCAGAATTTAATTGCTCGGGTTGGAATTTAGCAAGGGCACTAAGGTGAATGCCAAAAGTGTCATGAATTCTTTAATGGCTACAGGCTACCGGAGTCTGTTTTATGTGTTATCCAACAAACTAATATTAGAGCCCACCACTGTAGATTAGGTTTCATTTGTGTCTGCTGCTTACATTCCTCTCTCTTATCCATTTTTCTCCCACTTCTAGGTCTCTGAAAGAGCAGAAGCTTTAGGATCAGGGTTACTCCAACAGGGATGTAAACCATCAGCAAGTCAGTTTATTGGGGTCTTTGCACAAAACCGTCCAGAGGTGAGATGTTGCTGTAACCTCATGCAGTGTTAACAATATTCTTGAGTTTTGATCTCACTTTAAATTTTAATCTCATTAAGTGTTTTAATCACTCCCTTTCCCTTACCCCTTTTCTCTTTGTAAAATCTCCTTCCAGTGGATCATTTCTGAGCTGGCTTGTTATACCTATTCTATGGTGGTGGTCCCCCTGTATGACACATTAGGCCATGGAGCCATTCGTTACATTATCAACACAGGTAAAAATAGACATGCATAAATATCATTGAGGTTCTCAGAAAATCATTCTTGTTATGCAGAATGACTGATTTCTCTTCTGCTTTCCTAAAGGCAGATGCTTTGGCTCAGTGAATCGTTTTAGCTGGAAGTAACCTTAGCTGGGTTATATAGTATATCTCTATGTATCATGGGAGGACCGGCTTTATTATTCTGAAATTATCCCTAATGGATAAGCTTTGTATATTTCCAGCCAGGCATCGTCTTGTAGCTTGTTCTACTGCTGAACTGAGTGTAGTGTTTATAAGTTTTCCCGAATATGTAATACATTTTCCCTGCAACATTAGCCCATTATTGCTTATTTTGTTCCAATGACAAGTGCTAACAATTAATCTATCATTTAGTAAACCTCACTTTATGCATGTATTTTACTTTGAACATTATGGGTCTTGAGCCTTAACATTGCACCTGTCTTACTGGGATTTCTGCCTGGCAGGGTAAATTCTATTATGTAATAGACTTCCCATAAAAAAATGAGACTCTCTCCCTACAAATTTTAAGGTTCTAGGGTCCCAATCCTGCAAAGCACTTAAGCACATGCTTAACTTTAAGCATCGGAGCCGATGGGACAGCTTAAAGTTAAGCCCCTTCTTCAAACTTTGCAAGATCAGGGCTTAGGACCGTAAGAGTAAAATCTAAAGATTTTGTCTTGTGCCGAAAAGCCGAACACAAGGCTGTACGGTTGTTTTGCAGGGACTGGTCTGAGCTGTACTAATGCAAAAGCAGGGCAGATTTTTAGTAGCATCTAACTTTACATGCCATATGAAAATGAGAATCCTGAACACACACTGCTTTCTCAGAAAGGAGGTTTCTTTGTTCTAAAGTCACTTTCCTCGAGACTTCTGGAGACTCGGTTGATGTATATTTTTAAAGAATGGGCCAGATCCTCAGTGGGTGCAAACTGTCAATTTACAATTAACTGCGGACACAAGTTGAGGATGTATTTATTCCTTTTTTTAAATGTCCTTTCTCTTTTTATGCCCTTTCTTTCTACTGCATCTTACATGTTGCACAGATGGCCAATTCCAATTGAGGACAGCAAGAGCTTTTTTTATTGACTTCAGTGGGACCAGGGTTTGGCCCAGTGTGCATTTCAACTTGGCTCAAGGAGAGCTTTGCTGTGATCTCTGTGGCTGCAGGATAGCTCAGGATCATAACAGCAACCAGCCACTGACAAGATCATTCCAGGGAGGAGAATTATCTCAGTGCTACTAGCTGTTCCTTTTATCATTTTGGCTTTGAGTTTCTAACAACCACTTCATACCATTCAGGTTTATTTTTTTTCTGCAGTTTTCGTATTTTTAATTGAATCCTAAAATAATTGTAGCTGTCGGTCTGATGCGCGTTGTGCTGCAAACAAATATTTGCCTTACTATTCATTCAATTTCAGATACATTAGTGTGCTCTGTTCAGTGTTGATTTACGGTGACTAGGGTTAAATACTAAAATGTACTTGTTTCCTAAAAGAAAATATATATTATATTCCAAGATCTAATGGTATAAATATAAAATGACTGTCGAAGACTGATTAGCAGAGATTCACAGAGAGTACTGTGAAGCTGCAGCTAGTTTTAAATTTAAGTTAAAAAATTATTTTGTTTTTGTTTTTTAGCTGATATTTCCACTGTAATCTGTGACAAACCAGAAAAAGCCAGAATCCTCCTGGATCATGTAGAGAAAAGAGAAACGCCAGGCTTAAAGTCTATTATTCTGATGGACCCTTTTGAGAAGGACCTAAAGGAAAGAGGGAAAAGATGTGGTGTTCACGTCCAATCCATGCAGGAAGTAGAGGTGAAGTTCCTATCCCTCTTGTTTAATGTTAGACTCAGAAATAATCAGCTCAGATATTATTGGATGAAATCCAGGAGATGGATATTCAGTTAAAGCAAGAAGCTGCTTCTCATGGATAAAGTTACATTATTATTAGTAGGCACATTGGTCAGCTATTTTTTCTCTTTTATGCTCAATTCTTCTGTTTTATGTATTTTTCTCAGAGGTTTTACTGGAACTAAACTTTGTTTTAAACTGGATCCTGTAGAGATGTCAGGGCAGGATTTTCCTGTTCTTCTTTCTCTTCCTTTCTGTCTCCAGCTTCCTCGGTCATTTGCAGTTTATTAACAAGCACGTTAATCTGCATATGTTAGAATGGAAATGATTTTGTTAATATTCTTTCAGGCTTGTGGCCGTGAGAGTCAGCATGTCCCTGTGGTGAGTCCAATCATTTTTTTTCTCCAACCTTTAATCGCATGTAGTTACTTTAAACAAACTTCACAAATGAAAGAGAATAATTTGCCAGAGTGTGCACAAAGCCTGAACTGTGTTTGTGTGTTCATTAAATGTAGCGTCTGGTATATTTCTCAGTAGGAGGTGACTGACAATGAAGGATCCTAAAGATGCTCCATTATCTTCCACTAATGGTCTGAGTGTGGATCTCATTTGCTGAGATGTATGTTATTTGCTTCATAAATTATATGCCCTGAATCCTTAAATGGAATTTCAGAACATAAACCCAAGGAAGGAACGATAGAGGATGAGATTCTACAGTGTTCTTTAAAGAGCTTTGTGAATGCTAAGTGTAAGAATAAGTAGGACAAATTAAACCAACCATCTTCAAAAAACTGCTAAACAAAATTCCTGACTTTAGAATAGATTTCAAACTACATCAATTTAATAGTGTCTTTTATGAAAGGCAAATGAGCTACAATTCAACAAAAAGGCAGCATAAAAACAATGTAATAATAATTAATGGCTCCAGTTAAGACATCTCGATTGCCAGTCAGAAAAAACAGGAAACATCTCAGACTAGATTCCTGTAGGTTCATCTGGGTCCACAGACAAACCCAATCCCTAACCCTAGTTTGAGAGCTCCGTCCATCCCCGATTCTAATCCTTGTTCACATCTGCTAACTGATCCCATCCTTACCTCTTGCCCCAGCCTGCTAACCAGCATGAATCCTAACTCAAACCCTAATCATAATATGGACCCACCTACTATCCCAGGGGTCGGCAATCTTCGGCACGCGGCCCATCAGGGTAATCCGCTGGCGGGCCACAAGACATTTTGTTTGTGTCGACCACCCGCAGGCACGGCCCCCCGCAACTCCCAGTGGTTGCGGTTCGCCGTTTCCAGCCAGCGGGAGCCGCAGGAAGCGGCAGCCAGCATGTCCCTGTGGCCCGCAGCTCCCTGCAGCTCCCATTATGATGTTATTTCATAAGAATCTCCATTTTCCTTTTTTAAAAAAAGCAAATTTTAGCCTTTCTGATTGCAGAGAAAAGCTTGAAAACATGTCCTGAGTGTATCGTCAAGGTTTAAACCCCAGCAGCAAATAAAAACCACACTCTTTTTAAAATTATAATCCCAGGATTTTTAAACCCAATCTCAGGATTTTTGGAGCCTGACTTTACACAAATGAGGTTCAAACGCTGGCCTGGGCTGGATATATGGGCACAGATGAGGGTTCTAGTCAGAACCAGCACATGGACCCAGATGACAATTAGGAGTAGGGCAGCACAGGGCTCTGAGTAGGACTGGGCGTGATGGGAATGGGAGGGCAGGCTATAATAGTCGAGGCCTGCGGGGAGGCCCAGGCTAGGGCTGGGCCTGCCAGGGGGCCCTGGGCTAAAGTTAGGCAGCACAGTCTAACTATCCAAGTACAGTCTCTTGTTATGTACTCAGCCTGCTATCCAGTGCTCCTGCCCTTGCTACCACGGCTATGTTGCTATCTTTAGTGAGCTACCTTGATCCAAGCTTGTTTGGGGCTAGTAGTCTGGTTGGATATTATGGTTGGGCCTTCTTGCTTTCCCTAGGCAGGGCTAGGGATGGTGTGTGGTAATGGCTTCTGACCAGAGTTAGGCTTGAGGTTGGTTGACATTCTGTTTTTAGAGTTTGCGCCTTTTGGCCATCCTGGCTTTTGGTGGTTATAGGTGCTGAGGTTGAGACATTTGGTGTTGGGTTCCGGCGATGATAGGGTTGAGATGTGTTGGCCAGCAAAATCTACCTTTGGCTCTGAGGCTTGTTTGTTAGTTTTGGTTAGGTAGGGTGCATCCCAGTTGGCTAGTTTGGAATAAGTTTAGTATTGGGGCCGGGTGGCTGCCTCAGGCTAAATTTGTGGCTGGAAATGAATACTCTAGGTTCATTTGAAAAGCATTTTCTCTTTGGAAAAACCTTTTGTGAGGGAAAAAATTTCAAGCGACTCTACTGTTGACTTCACTGGGTTTGGATTGGACCCTAAGCACCTTTCACTAGAGAAGAGACTATTTATGAGGTGTGCACAATGCAATCCAGCAGTTCCTTGTTAGCATTGCCCCTTTCATTCTTCCACCTGTTTAGAGCTGGACTTGGATTGGTCAATCTGTCATGTTCGTTTACTCCGTTCTAAAGTAAAGAACAGAATTACAGCTGGGGCTGGTATTAGTTTTGTGGTGTTAAAAAAATTGTGATGGACATTAAGGGTCCATACTTTCAATCCTTACTTAGGCAAAACTCCCAGTGGTTTTGCCTGTGTGTACAACAGGACTGTGCCCTGAAATCATTAACTCCGTCTTTGTGGTTTGCATAGGGACATCTCTAAATCTTGTAATTATAAAAGACAAGTTACTGTTATCTGTGAATTGCCTCCTCTCTCTATTTCAGAGGAGACTTGTGATGTATTTGAGGATAAGGGATAACTTTCATTCTTTTATGAGAGTGGCCTTTTACAGCAGAGCCTAGTGGTCAAAACCCACAGCCCTTTATTAGTTATATCCCCTAATCCTTTTATCTTCCTTTTTCTCTTCCTACCTTATTTTGTTCTTGTATGATTCCTGAGCACTCAGTCCTACAAATCAGACTAAGAGCTATTACTCTGATGTAATCTCTAGTAGCAGAACTCCCTTTTATTCACCTCCTGTCCTTGTTTCCAAGACAATCTCCCCACAAGGAAAACATGTCCTGACTGCACTGAAACCCCCTATTTCCCTGATACTACCATTTAAAGTGCTCCGCATACTGTCACTAGCCATGCTAGGAATCAAAGGGCTTTGTTTGTTCTACAGCTGTTTCATTCATGTTGGGGGGAGGGGAGCGTGTTCTCATAGAGTAAAAAGGAGACAGGTCTTGCAAACACTTATACATGTAAATTTCTTTTAGAGGTCTACCCTATTGAACTTGATACACTGTAGGACTGGACCCTAAAACAGCAGTTGCAGAATTACAGAATAGGATTCATGTGCTGACACAAGTCATCTTCATGGTCTTGGTGACACTGTGTCTAATTTTAAACTCCATAGCACGTCAACTCACAGTAAATGTTCCTTAGGAAACAAAACAATAACCAGGAAAGACAAATCACAATAGGTGGCCATGGCACAGTCATGAATTATCTTCTGATCAAGTGGAAGATGACATGTGTCATCCATGCAGAGCCAGCTGTTTGTAGCCTGATTAAATTCTAATATTAAGTCAAATGTATTTAAATGGTAATTAGCAAAGCTTACCCATTGCATATGAGTGGATTCCTCCACTATGTCACCTTTGGAGACTTGTTGGGGTTTCTGTAACTGAAAAATGCACCACGGTACCACCAGTTGGGAGCATTTTGAAAGCTGTTGAATTAGGTATGGTTTTACTACAAATGACTGTGGTACTGCTGGGTGCACTTACTGCCAATTATTCAAAAGAGGCTTGTAATTCTGGGTGTGTTACTTTTTGGTGGCCCAACTTGACACACACAGGGCTTGATATTCATAGCTGCTTAGCACTCACCGATCTTACTGACTTCAATTGCAGATAGCAGCACTTAGCAGTGACAGGTAGGCCCAAGATGTCTCAAACTGGGCTTCCAAAAACTAAGGCACCCAAACATTTAAACATATGAACTACATTGTCAGATTAAGGCTAGATGCATAATAGACAGAAACCTGACTTCCAAATATTTTACACGTAAAAATGCTGAGTTTCATTTCCTACAGTCTTATTATTTGTTACTTGCATGTATTTGGTGCTTGTGAGTATTCGTGAAAATGCCTGTACATTCCAAAATGTCCCTAATTTTTAGAACAAATGAGCATTCAGCCAGAAATTAGAACAATATTTGTTGTTGTTGTTCTTAATAAAAAGTTTATCATCCAGTTAGGGACCAGAAAAAATGCCATGTGACTTAGGGGACCCAACACATGACATGAATAACAAATAGAAAATAGCTGTTTTCAAACAACTCATCATCTATATATTATTAATCCCAAATGTGAGACACTCATGAATAACAAATACAGATGAAGAAAATCAGGATCTGTTAGCAAATGATTTCCTAACCACTAAAGGGGCCAAATGCATAAATATTATCTTAAACAAGTAGTTCAAACAGCTGTCATGCAGAAGCTTGAGGGCTGTGGTTTTCTTTCATTAGGGAATATAGCATATTATAGCATATTATAAGTAGGCAAGGATCTTGCATGATGGACTAGTCACACTAAAGCACACTCCTTTAACACACCTAAACCTAGGGGAAAAGAAGGAAACTAGACCAAATGGACAAACGTACTAGGGGAAGAATTACATGATGTGTTTTTGCAAGCTCCAGGAAAAAAATGAAATGACAGGGTTGAGACATGATTGGTTCAATAAAGAAGTGATCACAAAGGCTAATGATGCTAACCTGTGACTCTCTAATTTTCCTGTTTTCTTTGTGTATTTCTAGCCTCCTCGACCAGAAGATCTGTCGATTGTCTGTTTTACTAGTGGCACTACAGGTAACAGAACAGGCATTTTAATCTTAATGCATTACATTGGACTACCAAAATCACTCTGAATAACGGCTCACCGTGTATAAACACAATCTAGCACTGTCCTATATAGAACAATTATGTTTGTTTTATGTTTATTAAATACACTTGTGTGTGAGAGAGAGATACATACACACATATATAAAGTTATAATCAAATTAAAAACTTAGACTACACTGGTATAAAAATACAAATAATAATTTTTCTGCAACTCCTGAAATAATATATTTTGGCAATATGATTTTGCAAGTATATGAAAATGTTCTGTGTGTGTATCTCTTTTCCTCATTCTTCTGTGTATCTGTTTTCACGTTGGAGTCTGTTTTTGAAGTTTTTTTGTTGAAGAATTACCACTTTTAGGTCTGTTAATCTCCCTGGTCACTCAATAGCAGACCTAAAAGTGGCAATAACAGACCTAAAAGTGGCCTCTCCATGCTCAGAGAGGCTCTCAAAGGTCTCTTATGGGGAAGAATTTGTCCAAAAATTGGCTGCACTTTTGGTTTGTTTGGGATTTTAAAATGTTTAGAAAATCTAGGGACAGTGTTTCCTTTAAAGTTTCATTCTTCTTTACTACTTTCAGCATGTTCTGTTTTTCTAAATAGCCCTTTATTCTGGACAGATAAGGAAAAGAAAACTTGTGGAAAACTCACATAGCCCTTGGGCTAGAGTCAGGCTTTGGGCTATGCTTAGGAGTATGCCTGAAAAACCACAGCTAGGAGGTGAAGTTCACAGCCCATCTTCTGGCTCCCCCTAAACCTAAGATTTCAAACTCTGCAGTCAGAGCTCTTCCAGGGGCATGGTCCTTGTGTTTTAGTACCTACCATCTTATCACCTATGTATCCTCCTCTACTGGAATAAGTCTAGTTTCTTTGCCTGGTTAATCTGCATGAGGGCTTTTGTGGAGGTTGTAGTGACACTCCTGGGCTTTTGCAGCTTTAAGGTGCACCACCCTATGGGGTGGAAAGTGCCTGGCCTGCATTGGGCCCCATATTCATTTATTTTGAATTACCACATTTAGAATTATTTTGAAATGGAGCCAGGGTCAGTAGGTTAAAGCTTTGGAAGTATCTATTATGACTTGAATTCTATAATGAAAATTTGGGTTTGATAACTTGCAAATTTATATTTATTTTTGGCTGTTTATTAGTAAACTCAGGAGTGGATTTTAACTTTTGTATGTGATTCATAGGATCAGACATACAAAATGCCTTAACAGAGGGAAGAGAGAGGTTGACTCTGAGATGTTTGGACTCACCTTCATTTTTTTTTAACTGATTGTCAACACAACTCCTAAATGAGCATGAGGCAATGGTGGTTGCTAAGAGTGGAAATGTACATGAAACATTGTTATGCATCTGTGTGTACTGACTGCTCTGAAAAAACATCCTTCAGTTTTTCAAGTACAGACCAGTGACAGGTTTCCTTGGAAGATTAATCTCCAGCAGAGCCAATTGGATGTTGATGAAGGCTTTCCATGGTTCAGCAGAATTCACCAGGTTTCAGAGTAGCAGCCGTGTTAGTCTGTATCCGCAAAAAGAACAGGAGTACTTGTGGCACCTTTGAGCATAAGCTTTTGTGGGCCCACTTCATCGGATGCATAGAATAGTAAGAAGATATATATATATATACATACATACAGAGAACATGAAAAGGTGGAAGTTGCCATATCAACTCTAAGAGGCTAATTAATTAAGATGAGCTTAATAATAATAATTAAGATGAGCTGCTGATAATAGCTCATCTTAATTAATTAGCCTCTTAGAGTTGGTATGACAACTTCCACCTTTTCATGTTCTCTGTATGTATATATATATATATCTTCTTTCTATATGTTCCATTCTATGCATCCGATCAAGTGGGCTGTAGCCCACGAAAGCTTATGCTCAAATAAATTTGTTAGTCTCTAAGGTGCCACAAGTACTCCTGTTCTTTTTGCAGAATTCACCAGTAACTCATGGATGCTAACTTGGTATAAGCAGCCATTTACAGGCTCAGAAATGACACTGGATGGCATTCGTTCAGTGACGCATTCAGTGACATTGAAAAGATTCCTTTCTTACATATGAGAAGTGTCAGACAAGCTCCTCACTGAAGTGACACCTGAAGACTGTCATGCTCTGGTTATTGATTAACTGCCTGGAATCACTTACCATTGTTGACACTCCTCCATTGTGCATCTATGTCAATGTGCTTGTGCTATTTTGAGGATATTTTGTGCTGTTATCTCTGCGAAGCAAATTCAAGTAGAGGATACTTTAATGATTTAAAAGAAAGGGAAAAACAAGCTATATCACTAATATGCTGCTGTTCCATCCAGGATGGGCTCTGGGGAAGGACTTGTAGCAAAGTGAACTCTGTTCGCCTAGACAGTCTGTCAAATAGTTCCATGTACTAAAAAAGGGTCACACACGCTGTGATCACCATTGTGGCACATGTAGCTAGATCAAAATCAAATCTGCAGCATTGTTTGTTCTGGAATTTTTCTTGATGAGGTTTCTGGTGATGAAAGTTATGAAAACTGGTGCTCTGCTCTGATGTGTTTAGAGTCACAAATGCTGTGGGACACTGAATTCAGCTGTTATTCATATAGAAAAAGGGAGAGGAAGGAAGGGATATATTTTCAGAATTTCCTACTTGCAATCAAATGGTGATGAGTAAGTGTGGGCCCCTTACTGAATGAGGGAGGCAACCTAGTGACAGAGGATGTGGAAAAAGCTAATGTACTCAATGCTTTTTTTGCCTCTGTCTTCACGAACAAGGTCAGCTCCCAGACTGCTGCACTGAGCAGCACAGTATGGGGAGAAGGTGACCAGCCCTCTGTGGAGAAAGAAGTGGTTCGGGACTATTTAGAAAAACTGGATGAGCACAAGTCCATGGGGCCGGATGCGCTGCATCCGAGGGTGCTAAAGGAGTTGGCAGATGTGATTGCAGAGCCATTGGCCATTATCTTTGAAAACTCATGGCGATTGGGGGAGGTCCCGGATGACTGGAAAAAGGCTAATGTAATGCCCATCTTTAAAAAAGGGAAGAAGGAGGATCCGGGGAATTACAGGCCAGTCAGCCTCACCTCAGTCCCTGGAAAAATCATGGAGCAGGTCCTCAAGGAATCAATTCTGAAGCACTTAGAGGAGAGGAAAGTGATCAGGAACAGTCAGCATGGATTCACCAAGGGCAAGTAATGCCTGACTAACCTAATTGCCTTCTATGAGGAGATAACTGACTCTCTGGATGAGGGGAAAGCAGTGGATGTGTTATTCCTTGACTTTAGCAAAGCTTTTGATACAGTCTCCCACAGTATTCTTGCCAGCAAGTTAAAGAAGTATGGGCTGGATGAATGGACTATAAGGTGGATAGAAAGCTGTCTAGATCGTCGGGCTCAACTGGTAGTGATCAACGGCTCCATGTCTAGTTGGCAGCCGGTTTCAAGTGGAGTGCCCCAGGGGTCGGTCCTGGGGCCGGTTTTGTTTAATATCTTCATTAATGATTTGGAGGATGGCGTGGACTGCACTCTCAGCAAGTTTGCAGATGACACTAAACTGGGAGGAGTGGTAGATGTGCTGGAGGGTAGGGATAGGATACAGAGGGACCTAGACAAATTAGAAGATTGGGCCAAAAGAAACCTGATGAAGTTCAACAAGGACAAGTGCAGAGTCCTGCACTTAGGACGGAAGAATCCCATGCACTGTTACAGACTAGGGACCGAATGGCTAGGAAGCAGTTCTGCAGAAAAGGACCTAGGGGTTACAGTGGACGAGAAGCTGGATATGAGTCAACAGTGTGCCCTTGTTGCCAAGAAGGCTAACGGCATTTTGGGCTGTATAAGTAGGGGCATTGCCAGCAGATCGAGGGACGTGATCGTTCCCCTCTATTCGACATTGGTGAGGCCTCATCTGGAGTACTGTGTCCAGTTTTGGGCCCCACACTACAAGAAGGATGTGGAAAAATTGTAAAGAGTCCAGCGGAGGGCAACAAAAATGATTAGGGGACTGGAGCACATGACTTATGAGGAGAGGCTGAGGGAACTGAGATTGTTTAGTCTGCAGAAGAGAAGAATGAGGGGGGATTTGATAGCTGCTTTCAACTACCTGAAAGGGGGTTCCAAAGAGGATGGATCTAGACTGTTCTCAGTGGTACCTGATGACAGAACAAGGAGTAATGGTCTCAAGTTGCAGTTGGGGAAGTTTAGGTTGGATATTAGGAAAAACGTTTTCATTAGGAGGGTGGTGAAGCACTGGAATGGGTTACCTAGGGAGGTGGTGGAATCTCCTTTCTTAGAAGTTTTTAAGGTCAGTCTTGACAAAGCCCTGGCTGGGATGATTTAGTTGGGAATTGGTCCTGCTTTGAGCAGGGGGTTGGACTAGATGACCTCCTGAGGTCCCTTCCAACCCTGATATTCTATGAATCTATGATAATGATGGTTTGAAGAACCCTGGAAGATGTTCTGGATCATCTGAATATGCAATGAAAATCTTCAGAGACCGAATAAATGAATTCAAGTGTTGAAAGAAACTAAGAATCCATCTCGTTTCCCAGGATGTCTGAAGATTTATCGCTGGTTACTGAAAGAAAAACCCTTAATTGATATAGTTGGGGGTATATAATCTAGGATGCATTTCAGTGAGGTAAACAAACTAAGGAAGAATATCCAATCATTGTTTTGAAGAAAAATTCACAGGGGCAGCTTTCTTTTGCTGGTCTGAATGAGAAATGGATGAGTGGACTGGTGCATTCACAAGTTGCTCCTGAAGTCAACTCTGTAGAAGTACTGCTACCCTCTGAATTGTACAGGCTGATTTGAGAATTTTTTTTGGCAAGACTCACAATAAAAGATAAGAAATTTCTTGGTCTCCTGTGCACATCTATTTTTTAGCTTGGCTCACAGAATTCTCTTTTTGTCAACCTGTGGAACTCCTTGCCTGAGGAGGTTGTGAAAGCTAGGACTGTAACAGGGTTTAAAAGAGAACCTCCATGAATTTATCTATTTAAGTCCATTAATGGCTATTAGCCAGATGGGTAAGGAATAGTGTCCCTAGCCTCTGTTTGTCAGAGGGTGGAGATGGATGGCAGGAGAGAGATTATTTGATCATTACTTGTTAGGATCATGCCCTCTGGGGCACCTGGCATTGGCCACTGTCGGTAGACAGGATACTGGATGGACCTTTGGTGTGACCCAGTACGGCCGTTCTTATGTTCTAAAGACATGTTCTAAAATACTCTATATGTTATAAATGTTCTGTTCATTCCAATAAATATGTGCAGTGGCAAATGTTTGTGTTCAGGGTTCACTTAATTAGTCTGAAAGTTGGATGAATTTGGTGTTCATGCAATGAAGGGAGAACTAAGAGAACACGCATTGTGCAGTCTTGCCCATGCGGCTCTGCTAACTGAACTCAACACTCCTGCTGTTCCTGGGCAGTAACTGCTGATAGTGCTGACCTGAGCAGGGTCTTTGTGATCTGAAGCAGTATCCACAGAGGGACTGGCATGGTACCTGCAAAGTTTGTGAACTGAAGAGGAATTGAACCTCAGACCCTAAAAGATAGCCTTCTACATTAACCCCCAAGCCACTGTGACCCCTTCCAAATTCCAGGGGCATGATTAGTTTATCCAGGGGGCAAATTCTGCCTGGACGTACTGTTTGGGCAGGCCCATTGAATTCAGTGGGATTCCACAGGGCATGGTTTGATTCATTATGCACCTGTCATATGACAAACAGCTCCATCTACTTTACATTAAAGAAGGAAGGCTTCTTTGAGAGCCAGTTCCACCCAGCTAGTCCTAGGAACTACAGTACAGTGGCTCAGTCTGATTTTAAAACTAATCTACTTGCCATTTATGGGGGGGGGGGGGGGAATAGGGCCCACTTCTGCCAATTGTTCTCACACTGACTAGCAACTTACTCTGTGACTAGTCCCTTTTAAGAGTGAGGAAGAGGGTTGGTGCTGAGGCAAAGGAAGATATGTCAAGTCCTAGTCACTAGCACTGCAAGGTCAGGAGTCCTTCTACTCCTCCTGACCATGGTCCTGAGAACGGATCGATGCTAGGTATTTTCTATTATTTACATGCTCAGAAGTATTTAATGTGCTGTGCTGACTGTGTTCTATTTGCCCATGGGTAAGAGTGCTGCAGTTTTATCAATGGCCTTGTGGCCATGTGTGTCACCCAGTAATCTCCACACCTCGGTGTATTGAGAGGTGTGAACATCAGAAACATTATTCAAGTGGACATGAAGAAGCCAAAACTCAGAATAAAAAGTCAGTGATGGTAATATCAGTGATCTGGCAAAGAAACCTTCAAGTTAAGTACAATAGTTCTAGAGCTCTTTCTTAGCCAAAATCAAGGTGACTGGTCTCTGTGTTAAATGGTATCTTGAGTAGCTGCAAACAGAGAAGAAAACCTTCAGTTAAAACATGCTATGCTCATTTTACAGTAATACTTTATAAAAAGTTGCACATCATTCTTAAATCCTCTGATTCAATGGCTGATTCACACTATCTGGCCCAGAGAATGGGCAATAAAATCATACTATTGGTCTTCTGTGTGTTTATATTGAAACAGTTAAAATGTCTTTGTATATTTTATTGCATAGAAACAACTCATTTGTGAAAATTGCTATTTTAGAATTCAGGAAGGGACATTGAAAAGAATTTTAACATCTCCAGGTCTTAGAAGCCTTTGAAAATTTACTACAGGGTCTTTTATTAATGCTGTGCTGTTTCTTTTTTCTTTTTCTTTTCAGGGAACCCCAAAGGTGCTATGCTGACTCACAGAAACGTGGTTGCTGATTTTTCGGGCTTTCTGAAAGTGACAGAGGTGAATACCCCGATCTAGAGAGTGTTACCGCATACTGTGACTTTTTCAGTTTGAATTTTTGGCTTATTTCAAATCTATCCAAGATGTGGAAATATGCTCAAGGAGATAAGTGAAATCTCACTCTTGGGGCCCAAGTCATTGAAATGGGAGCAAGGTTAAGCCCTTAGTGGTGAATGACAGTAGGTTTCCCCTACTACAGCACATGCATTTGGGTCCTGCTCCTGCAAGATACTGAATCCTTTTGGGGAGCACCCTCAACTCTCATTAAGTCAATGAGTTGATCTTGCAGTACTGGGTCCCTGGTGAAGGCCAAAGAACCCAGTAAAATTATGACTGGTGTTTAGAACTTAAAAAAATGACTACAAGCTTCCCAGTGATGCCCATACAATAAACCAACCCCCTAGAGAAAATTAATTTCCAACATGTCCATTATTCGTTTGATAGCCATCATTCTGCACACAGTGTATATAAAGTATATGATAGCCTATGCAACATATTTAAAATATTACAAAAATCATTTTATTTATATTAAAACACACCTTGTTACATCCTGTATTTTCAATATGATATATGTGACACTGTGTAACATAATTTTTTTAAAATAGAAAACTGGCCAGTTTTTATATGTGAAGTACATTTAAAACAATGTATAAACATGCATTTGGAGACCATACTTCCTGTATGGGAAACAGCATTGCTGAAGCACAAATTAATCATGTTAATAGACTGCTAATACTTAAGTGATGGAAAAAATCTACTGGTACACAGTGAAAGGACCATTGGCTGAACCATTACAGTTAAAGAAACAATGTACTGATAACACACTCACCTTATCAAAATAAATCTGATATCTATTCCTGGGCCAATGCTGTAAATATTCCTGTTTTCGGGCTTGACTCTGTAAAGGTTCCCTGGTGTAGGTCCCAATCCTGCAAATACTCATGCATGTGAGGAGAGTAATCCCATTGAACTTGTTTAAGTGTCTGCAGGATTGGGGCCTCATTAGTGATCACCATAAAGTGTCAATGGGACAGTTCACAGTAGTAAACACTAAGAGCTTGACCCTGCAAGATGCTGAGCACCCTCAACTTCAAGGGAGTTTGAGGCTACTCAGAATTTTGCAGAATCAAGCCCCAAAAGCCTGATCCAATGTCCATTGCAGGAAATAGGATTTTTTCCATTGATTTCAAAGGGTATTGGCTCAAGACCTAAGACTGCCATTAATAGAGTTGCCAACTTTCTAATCGCACAAAACCAAACACCGTTGCCATGCCCCTGCCTCGCCCCTTCTCTGAGGCCCCACCCCCACTCACTCCATCCCCCCTCCCTCTGTCGCTCGCTTTCCCCCACCCTCACTCTCTTGCTCATTTTTACCAGGCTGGGGTAGGGGATTGGTGTGCAGGAGGGGGCAAGGGCTCCGGCTGGGGGTGCAGACTTTGGGGTGGGGCTAGAAATGAGGGGTTCAGGGTGTGGGAGGGGGCTCCAGGCTGGGGCAGGGGGTTGGGGTGCAGGCTCTGGGGTGAGGGGTATAGCCGAGGGGTTCGGAGTGTGGAAAGGGGCTCCGGGCTGAGGCGGGGGTTGGGATGTGGGAGGGGGTATGGGCTCTGTGCTGGGGGTGCGGGTTCTGGGGTGAGGTCAGAAACGAGGAGTTCAAGTTGCAGGAGGGGGAGCAGCCTCCGAGAGGGAGTTTGGCTGCCGGAGGGGGCTCAGGGCTGGGGCAGGGATGTGGGAGGGGGTGCGGGCTCCAGGATGGAGTTTGGGTGCCGGGAGGGGCTCAAGGCTGGGGCAGGGTTGTGGGAGAGTATGTGGGGTGCGAGCTCTGGGAGGGAGCTCTAGGCTGGAGCAGGGGGTTGGAATGCAGAAGGGGGTGCGGGCTCCGGGCGGCGCTTAGTTTGGGGGGCTCCATAGAAGTGGCAACATCTTCCTCAGCACCTAGAGTTAGGCGCTGCCTTCGCGTGCAGGCACCGCCCCCCGCAGCTCCCATTGGCTGCGGTATAAAAATGAACTGAATTTTTTTTTTCCAAAAAATATTTGTCCAATTGCTGGTTTTGGGGAGAAAAAACAAAGATTTTCATTTTTTGGAAAAAATAGAAAAATATTGCATCAAAGGCACAATATTTCCTTTTTAGCAAAACTGGAAAAATATGACTTTTTCTCCAGTGGTGAGACTGGTTTTTCGCAGTTGTACCTATGGATAAGGAGACCAGTTTGAAGAGACACTTGCAGGTAGACTGGCAGATCTCAGTACCTTAGTCTCCTGTACACAAGAATATTCAGACTGCTATATAAAACTACAGGTGAAACAAGACACTGAAAACACTAAATTCTTATCTCATCTGATCTCAGGAGATGACAGGAAAACATGCCCAAAAGAGAGTCAATCTCAATATTCCTTTCCATGGGAAAGCAACTCAGGGGCTTCTATTATACTCCATTATTTTGACAGATACAGCAGAGTAATGGGAGTGCAAAGTGGATGTGAAATGATACCATTCTGATTGAGCAGGGTTTTAAACCCCCTTTGCACTGGTGTACAAGGTGCAGCGTAATGGATATAATCAAGCCATCAGTTTCTGTAATCACTATAATATGGCTATCCCTACACCTTGGGAAACTCTTTTATGTAGAGAAGTTACTTTTTTTCTTTTTTAGCTTTCCTTCTGATGGATGAAATATGTAAGGCTAAGGGCCTTTGTTAAATTCCAGCCCAATAAGACAAAATAAGAAATCTTAGCAAACCAGGTTTTTTTTTTCTTTTTATAATTTATTCAGCCTCTTTCTTCCCCCACATCTGTCTCTGGAGCACCAATAATGTAGATGCTTAAAATTGGAAGAAACACTAACCAAAAAGAATTAATATTTTGCAGCTCAATAATCCAACATATTATTCTGACTAAAATCAATAATTAACCTCCACAAAAAATCCTGCATCTTTCAACCTAATGGTCTGAATCTACACTTGGATCTGCACAGGTGATTCTTGTGCCTCTGCAGAGCTCCACTGACTTCCGTGGGGATGCACATGGGCCAGAGGGGCCATTTGTTGAATCCAGTTGCAGGATCAGGGTTGTAATTAGGAGGAAAGTACCCATCTCTGTGCAGGATTAAACTTTTGATACAAATTTTCTGCTTAATAAACCCAAATCTTCAAACCTAGACATCATGGCTAGGTGCCAGACTGTTAGCTGTGTTAAGCTCACTCCACACTGGCAGAGTGGCACAAAGCAACTTTAAAGCTGCCCTAATGGAACATCTTGAAGATCCCACCAAGATGGAGGAATGCTGGGCTAGTGTAAAGCTGGGGTGGCCAGCTTTATGCAACCCCCCTGCTAACCCTTGGTTCAGGGGCATGTCAGGGTCGGCTGGATGAAGAAAGAGGTATTCCAGGAGCAAAAGAAAGTTGGAGATAGAACAGAATGTATTCCACCAATCCCCAGCCGGGAGAGCAGCCATGGGGCACCATTCAAACTTACGTTGGAGGCCATTTTGGCCCCTGGCCAGTCCCAGTATTGACAGAGCTCCTCCCTACCTCAGCTGCACTGAGGCTGAGTGCAAGTGTGAGTGTGTACTCAGTGCAGCTGAACACCGTGCCATAATAGTCAAATCCTGAATCTCGGCGCTTGAAATGCCCAGACACCCATTTTGAGGCAAATGCCAATTTGAGTGTGCAAATCTTTATTTGGTCACCTCACTTTAAAAGCCTATGCAGGAAAATTTGGTTCCTCGGTGTCAGCACCTGTTTGCCGTATGAGCTGCAGAGTTTCTTGATAAATACACTCTTGCAGCGGGGAGAGTTCTCCATTGCTCTCTATGTACATCCTTGCGCTCTTTCCTACTCCTGCTAACTTAGCTTCATTGACGTTGTGGCCTAACGCTTCGCTTCGTATGCTGCTCGCTCTCTCTCTCTCTTTCTTGATAATCTTTACTCTTTTGCTCCTCTGGTGCCATTTTTCTTTTTATTGTTTTATGACTCTCTTGTTGTCTTCCTGTCAGTGTTTCTTTCCTTTCTGTCTCCCATGCCCTTCACCTGCAGAAAGTGATCTTTCCGAGACAGGACGATGTGCTCATCTCCTTCCTGCCTCTGGCTCACATGTTTGAAAGAGTTATACAGGTAAGAAACCTGTCTGAACTGACTAGGCCTTGTGGGGCTCCTTGTGTTTTCTTCCAGAGTCAGTGGGCTCCTACTTGTGAGGATGTACACATTTCCTATTTGCCTTTAGCACACATGTTTGAGAGAATGGTACAGGTAAGGTCATGGTGTCTGTGGAAGTCCTGTTTCCACACTAAAAAATAACTAAGTAAAATGGTAAACATGGCAAAATACTCCACAATATACTGTAGAGCTAAAACAGATTGTACTCCAAAAGTGTCATGGGTGCAGCTCCAGGGTGCAGATTCTGATCTCATTTGCACAGGTAAATCTGAGGGAACTCCAATAGCGTCTCTGGAGTGTAACTGAGATCAGAAAATGGCACATGTGCAGAAATAATTATCTTTTTGGGGCAAAAGATATCTATTATTTTTTTGGGGGGGGGGGCAGCTTTTCAAAGTATTATAGGACCAGCAATCATGGTGGTTAAAATAATATTGCATGTATTCTTTATCAACTCCACACTTTTTATGGTGTCAATAAATCAGATTTGCAGAAACTGAAAAGCAGGAAAAACCCCCACAGTGGTGACACATGCAGTCTTCCTGGCAGATCAGTGTATAAAGCACAATAAGTGGAAGCCATCGTCTCTTGGAAATAATGACAAGTAGAAGTACTGACTCATGCTAGCCCATATAAGTGACTTCACTTTCTTTCCAAATAAGGCAGATGAAAACTGCCGGTCTGAAAATCCATGAACTAGAGATTGGCCAGAACTGTGAAGTTTGGATCTGGATTCAGTTCTGACTCAAATTTCCCAAAATTTAGTGGGGGCTTGGAGTCTGTGGTCAGATTTGAGCTGACACCATGTGTTTTTTTTTTTTTAATCAGAATCTGAACCCAAGCTTTCCCAAAGTGTGTGGGGTTTTTTGTTTTTTTTTTGGGTGGGATTTTAGATTTGGAGTTCTGCTTTGGGCCTAACTCTAATAACAGCTATACCAGACTTAAATTACTTTTCGCCATGTTAAGAAACCTGCAGGCTCCTGGGATTACTCTTTAAACCTCAGTATCTCAACTACTTAATTTTTTAAAGTGCTCTCTGTGCATATACAGTGACTATTTTTTTCCATATGGATCTTTAATTATTTAGCCAGGAACCTGCTGCACATGTGAAGTACAGTATGTGGATTTGACAGGGTGATATTTCTTAAACCCACAAGCTTCTATTGATTTAAATTCCTATGGTTTTATAGTCAGTACCTGGAGAGTAAGTATTAACCATGTTGTTGTAGCCGTGCTCGTCTCAGGATGTTAGAGAGACAAGGTGGGTGAGGTAATATCTTTGATTGAACCAAGTTATGCTGATGAGAGACAAGCTTACGCAGAGCTCTTAAATGTGGTGTAGCTGCATAAATCCCAGTAACTCAGTAGGAGTTATATGGCTACTCCCTCATGGCTTTGGAAATGTAAGATTTAAGATGGGGGAAGATTTTTCACAGGTACATAAGAGAGTTAGGTGGTCAACTGCCCATGACTTCCAATGGGAGTTGAGTGCCTGTTCCTTACTGTCCTTTGTGTCCTGAAAATTTCCCCTCCATGCCAACAAAAATTGAGCAATTTCAGAGATAAATAAAACTGGTCACTCACTGATACCTAAATACTGCAGGGCTCTGATATTAGATATTGCATTTTTTGCAATGCCTAAAATGTACAGGGGGAGTTAAGAATTAACTCTCCACACTTGACTCAGAATATCCTTTATTGCTAGCCAGTAATTTCATTTTAAATATGCTCTAAGGCTTTTCACAAAGGAATGCTTCTTTTCACCAAAATAAGAGTGTGCAAATAACCGTGTATATGGTATGTGACACAGACTGGGAGCTCAGATTATTTTTCTCTCTTTGCTCACTACCTGAAACTCCCTCCCCCCCCCGAATGGCTCCACATTGCACCCAGACAAGGAATCTTTTGTAGGCCAGAAGGCTCAAAACTGGCTTAATGCTTGTGTCCCAGGGCTGAGTAGATACCTTCACAGTGCTCCCAGCCTCAGCAACAGTGGAATGCATGTCCATGTGCTGGGAATCACACTTGGATCTCCCATTTGTCATTGGGTTAACAACAGGTACATCCTCTCCTCAAAGGAAATGCATATTGGGTTATAGGATGTTCTAACAGCTGCATGAAGATAGTCTCAGAGAGAGGTGAAAATAAGCTGGTATGCCGTACCGGACTAGACCGGCTTCCCCAGGCTGGCGATTTAAAGGGCCTGGGGCTCCCGGAAGCGGCCCTTTAAATCACCCGCTGCTGGAGCCCTGGGGTAGCGGCAGTGGGGCTCTGATGGTGATTTAAAGGGCCAGGGACTCCTGGCCACCGCTATCGCAGCGGAGCCCCGGGCCCTTTAAATCTCCGCCAGAGCCCCAAGCCCAGGGTAGCGACAGCAGCCGGGAGCCCCTGGGGCTCCGTCGGCGATTTAAAGGGCCCAGGGCTCCGCTGCGGTAGTGACACCTGGAGCCCCAGGACCTTTAAATCGCCCCCTAGCCCCAGGGCTCCCAGCTGCCTCTGCAGCTGGTAGCTCCAGGGGTGATTTAAAGGGCCTGGGGCTCCCAGCCGCCGCTATCGCAGCCAGAGCCCCGGACCCCTTAAATCTTGATTTAAAGTGCCCGGGGATTTGAAGGCCTCGCCTCTTCCGATTTAGACCATGCCTCTTCCGGTTGAGGCCCCACCCCCTGCTCAGGACTCCAGCGTACCGGTAAGTCCTTTAAGTTACTTTCACCCCTTGTCTCAGAAGACATAAAAAGACATGAAGAAACCTCTGTTAACCACAAAAGGGCTAGCATAGAGATTTCATGAGGAATTATAGACGAAAGACTAAATTTTTCCTAGTCCCCACAATCAAAGGTGAGTCTAAAGAAAATGGTGTCCAACAGAACATGGAACATGAACATGGAATCCCAGGCTGGTCACTTCAGTCTTGCCAGAATCCAGTGTAACCCCACAGCCATGCAAAGAGCTATCTCTGAAGTATGCTCCACTGCAAGACAGTTTGCCCCCAGTCTGATACAGTAGTCCTGGAGTGACCATGTAAGAGAACTGTGCAATCTGATTACATGACAACAGATTTAATTGTGGAGTCAGAAAAGTTGCATAATGAGTCATATGGTAAAAATAAAAAAGCAGAAATTAGGAACTTAGGGAGGGAATTTCAAAAGTGGCTTAAGAGCACAAGCCCCATTGAGTTCAGTGGGACTTTGTGTTCCTAGGTTATTCAAGTGCTTTTGAAAATTGCACCTTTCAGCTTTGATTCCTTTTTCTCCCACAAATTGTACTAAATTTTGTTTTCTAAACATGAATGCCAAGTAAAGGATCTATGATCAAAGTCCATACAAAGTCAGTGTGTTTCTACCCAATTTATTAAGTGGTTTAGTTGTTTTTTAAAAAACCCATTAGCCACAATGGTAAATAAAATTTCAGGAATGCGTCTTTAAAACAGGGATGGGGGTGCTTTGCCACAGTGATTAAATGCAAGGAAATAAGTAGTCTGTTTCCCCCCCCACCCATCACAGTCTGTCGTATATTGCCATGGGGGGCGAATTGGATTCTTTCAAGGAGATATCCGTCTCTTATCGGATGATATGAAAGCACTGCGTCCAACCATTTTCCCTGTTGTACCACGATTATTAAATAGAATGTATGATAAGGTAAGTTTCATTTATTCTGTTTGTAGTAATGAAGTCAATAATTGTCTAGTAGTTAACTTAGAGACTTCCCTTAGGTTTGGCCTGTTTCACTAACTTTCTCATAGACTTTTTGCCTCACTGCAAATACATTAGACCAGATCCTTAGCTGGTGTAAATCTGAATAGCCTTTCTGAAGTCAATGGAGTTATATCAGCTTATACCAATTGAGGACCCTGGCCCATTGTGTGTTAAAGTGAATTTCTGTGCATGTAGGTCCTGTTCCTGCTTCCACTACAGTCAGTAGTGACATTCCCAGTGATTTCAGTGGTACAGGATCTGAGGCCAAGAGAAGCATGAATCAAACTGGGATGTGCTAATGCTTTCTCTGCTTTTGAGCCAGTGCTGGAGCTTGGTCCTCACTCACTGCTGGCAGTGACAGGAGAGATATGCTGAGCAGTCTTAAAAGGGCTTAAATATTGAAAGCTCAAGGCTGACTTAGTGGTTAAAAATCCTTCATACTAAGAGAAGGTCATGTGAGAACTCCATGGAAGATATTTAAGAGGATAGCATATTTAGTAGCCATGTTCAGTATGTGTAGAGTATTTATCCTAAAAGTAAGAGAGGGATCTAAAGGCACAAACTACTGATGTAAACTTTCTGCAAGTTCAGGTCTGTTTGGATCTGGTTCCTCATTTATTGAGACAGATACTAGGGGGTACTGATACGGAGAGCCGGTTCGGGTTGCTCTCTTTTAAAACATAGATAAAGATGGCCATCATCACCTCAACAAATAGCAATATTTGTGCTAGCTGCCAAATATTCTAATTCAAGTTGCTCAACCTTAGAACTTTATCATAGTTTCACCTAATGGTGCATATAATAGAAATCATACAGGAAACACTGATCATATAAATGTAGTCAATGCCTCTATTCTCTTGACTTCTCCCCTCTTTTGTCTAAGGGAAAAGTAAGTATATTTCAGAATAGATTGCAACAAAACATAATTTGTACACCTACAACTGTAGCGTAGTGGTCTTAATTATACTGCTAACATAACAGTAACTTCATTGACCTCATTAGAATGGTGTCTGCTTTGCCCAGTGATAAATCTGATCCTAAGCTTTCGTGGGTAAAAAAACCTCACTTCTTCAGATGCATGGAGTGAAATTATATGCACCATTAGGGTATTAGGGCACCATTAGTCTTTAGGGTGCCACCGGACTCCTTGTTGTTTTTGTGGATACAGACTAACACGGCTACCCCCTGAAATCTGATCCTGTGACTGTTATCATAAGGATATTAATACACTCTGTTTTCTTTCTTAGCTGTGTAATCTTTCATGTCATCCTGCATTCTCTTAGATCTTTAGCCAAGCAGATACTCCATTGAAACGTTGGCTTCTGGAATTTGCTGCAAAGCGTAAAAAGGCTGAAGTTCAAAGTGGAATCATTAGAAATGACAGTTTGTGGGATAAACTATTTTTTAATAAAATCCAGGTAAGAACTTGGGGAAAGTGACTGTATAGCTGTTGCTCAAGAAATAATCAGTGAAGTCAGCTTGGCTGATTTAGAAACAGTGGAATTGAAAAAAGGAACCTAGAGAGGAGAGAGCACCATTTTTATTTCTCTTTTAATAGAAACATTTGTTTAATCTGCTTATTTTTGCTATTCACTTTGGGTACTTGGGTGCAATCCATCCCTGTGCTGAGGGTCAGCACAAGGTATAGGCATCACTGAAGTATTGCTTAAGCACTGTTTTATGGATTTAAGGGGGTGCATAACATGAAATCCAAGATGGTGAAGAGGCAGCAGAACACTTTGCTGTTTCATTTAAAACCTCAGGAATCTGAGCAAATTTCTATGTATTATTAGGTATCAGGCATAAGGGCCAAACTCTCTGCTCCACAGGAGTTAAGCCAGCAGAGAATTTCACCCACAAATTTAGCTTTATATTGAAATTCAATACATACTTCATATATCTAAATGTCCTAGGTGGACCACTATAGAACAATGAATAAAATACTGGGCATGAAAGAAGGAATGGCTCAAAAATAGTAGCTAAACTCACACACAAATGGGTTTAACAAACTTATTTTCTTTGGGGCTTCCTGCCTCCTTAATCATCCAGCCTCTCTCAGGTTTACAGGGTCTTGCTCCTGTGAATTTGGTCTATTAATCAAATAAAATTGTGTTTGATGGGGAAGATAAAAAGAGAAAGGGGGGGGGGGAGTATTTTTGCTGAAGACATTTAGGCCTGTTCCAAAGTCCACTGAAAGGTTCCCATTGATTTCAGTAGCTTTTGAATTAGGGCCTTAGTCAGTACATATCCCAAACCATTTTCCCCCCTAGGAAAAAGCATACAAGGCCATAAAGGAAAGCCTGTGCATTTAACATGCAATTGAACAAAAGGGAAAGGATTTGAGGGCCTGTTGGGTGCAATCTGAATGGTCCTGCTATTTGCCACAGAGTCCCTCAGTAAAGCATTCCTAGGTCAACTAAATCACTGATATGCTGTATCACTCCAGCAAGCTCTGGTTAATTACTTTTCTTAATTGGATGACTTATCCAGTGACATGTCACTTTATGTTTAGCCAGCGAAACTGATCGCTCCTTTCATTTGTGAACTGCTTACCCTCAGTCTGCAAAGATAAGAGTTTAAATGATGCAGACTAGGCATGTGTCCTTCACAGATGTAAGGCAAATCTGGCTCTGCATTGATTCAGGATCTGTGACCATGACCTTCTAACCTCAAAGTCTAAAAATTACAAGAAATTCTTTGTCTTCCTTTTTTTGACTTACAGCATCGCTGAAAGGTGACAAAGGGGTTGATGTGATATCATCTACAGATACTTGAAGGACATCAACCTTAAAAAGGAGGCAGAATTGTTTGGGGTTGTTCAGGGAGGAATTACCAAAGCAATGGGATGAAAATGAGCAGGAAAAGAATGGAGGCAGGACATTAGGGTGATGATTTTTTTTTTTTGTCCTAACCATGAAGTCCTATAGAGCCAGATGGATTCATGCCTGCCTCAGGATGGAAAGATGGACTAGATGACTTCTTGGGTCCCTTCCAGCCCTACATTTCTATGATTCCATGCAGGCACACCCATGCATCTGTGCCAGGCAGTGTTGACTTCGAAGGGGCTCTATTTGGGCAGAAAGGTCTGCCCATGCAGAGTCAGTTGCAGGACTGGAATCTAAGACTGTGTGTAATAATCTTAAGGAAAACTATGGAATTTATATGAACAGGGACTAGCCAAAGCACATGGACTTTTTGTTCTGTTTGTACAATGCCTAGTACAATGGGTTCCTGGTCCATGATGCGGCTCCTATGGTGCTGATTATAATTTTCTAATGGAAGAAGGGCTGTTTCTTTTGGGCTACTTCAGTTATATGCAGTTAGTGCTTTTCCTTTCAAGATGTGATTGAATGTGTATGCTCATATGGGATGCTAAAAGTTTTATTTTCTTTTATTATCTAACAGGCAAGCCTTGGTGGGTGTGTTAGGATGATTGTAACAGGAGCTGCCCCTGCTTCTCCAACTGTTCTGGGGTTCCTTCGGGCAGCACTTGGATGTCAGGTACACTTCACCTACACAAGTATCAGAGGGGTAGCCGTGTTAGTCTGAATCTGTAAAAAGCAACAGAGGGTGCCACAGGACACAATAGAAATTGTTTTTTTCTGACAGTCAAAGATATAAATAGTAAGAGTGGGCTCAAACCACATAGATCAGACATGGCTCCAAACTCTCCCAAAGTTGAGAGGAGTTTGGATCCAGGACTTTCAGTGCTTTATAGAGAAAGGCAGCCAATGACAAAGTTCAGATCTGGATACAAGTTCAGGAATATTTGGATTTAGGGTTTGCACCCATATCTAGAGGGGCGAAAAGATCAGCGGCAATAAAATGGTGCAACTTGTCAATTTTCAAAAGTCACACTGATTAATACCCAGGCATAGAGGGGAACTTTGGAGATGCCTATTTCCTAGGTCATTGAAGACCAGACACATACTGAAGGGACCTGTCTAGTGTCCTGGGAAGAAGGTGCGGGCCAAACCACTTACTGTAGAATCCAGGGAGTCTGAGGACACATAGCTTGCATGCTCCTAGAATTCTGCTCAGGTGGTTGGCAAAGCTAGTGGCCTCTAGAAGTAAGTGGCAAACAAGCCCCACCCTTCTCAGATGCCTGAAGCTTGCCAGCAAAAAGTTTCCAAAAAGTCCCTTTCAAAAATGTAATTCATATTGGTGCAAAGAATCTGGTTTCTTTCACAGAAGTACATACTACTTTATTCAAGCAACTGTGATTGGTACAACTGTCTTCTCGTCCCACTATTTTCAGATCCTTACAGTGATATTCATTCAGAATAATATATAACAATGTTTCCCATACAGTGAAGACCAGAGTAACTTTCCCTGTCAATCTGTACACTGTGTATAGTGTAGTTGTAGCCATGTCGATCCCAGGATATTAGAGTGACAACGTGGGTGAGGAGGTAATATCTAAGCTTGTCTCTCTAATCAGCATACTCCATTATGGTTTAAATTCACAGCATTGTGCAACAAGAAGGAAACTGAACAATGTTCAAATCATATGTAAGTGTTAATCTATCATTAGGTTCAAAGCTATATATCTCTTTGTCAGGTTTATGAAGGTTACGGTCAAACAGAGTGCACAGCAGGATGTACCTTTACCACTCCAGGTGACTGGACTTCAGGTAAAAATGGACAAAACTGTTAGTGTATTTGGAATACTTTTTTGGGACCGTAATACCTACAGGATACTATGCAATACTTTATCATTGTGCTGAATAATTTGGGTGAATTCAGTATTTATGAAAGTGAGGTATTAATGGCACTAGCCAAAGAAAGGTAGAATTTGATCAGATGCTATACAAGTTTCCCTAGAGCAGGGGTAGTCAATCTATGCACGTGAGCTGATTTTCAGTGGCACTCACACTGCCCGGGTCTTGGCCACCGGTCCGGGGGGCTCTACATTTTAATATAATTTTAAATGAAGCTTCTTAAACATTTTAAAAACCTTATTTACTTTACATACAACAATAGTTTAGTTATATATTATAGACTTACAGAAAGAGACCTTCTAAAAATGTTCAAATGTATTACTGGCACGCAAAACCTTAAATTAGAGTGAATAAATTAAGACTCAGCACACCACTTCTGAAAGGTTGCCAACCCCTGCCCTAGAAAGATCTAGAACTATGCCTTGGTCCTGATCTGCAAAAATCCCCTGTCCTTTCCACTTCTGGCCTGCCTTGAGCAGAGACTACTAGTGCTATTGAATTGTGTTTGTCAGATGTAACACTGGAACAAAGATTAGGCTAACAAATTCATATTCACTTGTGACCAAAATCAGGCTTTGAGCACAGATCCAATGCCAGATAATGGGGAAAAAAGAGGATGCTTAGAGGTTTAAGGTTAGTCTGGTTTAAGGATTCTAGGCTATTACATTTTCAAACCTTTGGGATCTTATGATGGTTAATATAATCACATGAAAACTTCAATCAGCACCCAGCATGTTATCAGTGCTCAGTAAATAATAAATAATAAGAGTCGTGCAGTATTAATTATTAGTATTTATAGAATGGCTTTGGAACAGGTATGATCAAATTCATTCAAATGAATACCTGTACAAAAATTGGACATAATTTATTAGTCCCATTAATTATCTAAAAACCTCCCTTTTCAACACTAATTTTCGGTGATTGGAGTAGAGCACAGAATGTGATTTCCAGTACAGATTGCTGTATATCAGCTTGTTTTTCTGCCCAGCAGAAAAGGCCAATGACCTACTACGAGATGTACTGCCATAATATATGTTTCCGGTTAAACTTTCACTATGTTTGTTTCACACTGTCTTCACTTTGGTGCCCTACCCAGCACATAATTACTGAACACACATTCACAAAAATATATTAAGGACTGGATCCTCACTTTGTTAAATCTGCTGGTCCTAAGCAGATTTAAACCTGGGCAGATCTGTGAAGGATTCCACTAGTGTGGATAAAACCCTGGGTGGCAGAGAACCAGTGTACCTTGCCTTTCAGAGTGACCATTCCTTGGGGTGGGCCTGAACTAGGATGACCAGATGTCCCGATTCTAGAGGGACAGTCCTGATTTTTGGGTCTTTTTCTTCTATAGGCTCCTATTACCCCCCACCCCATCCCAATTTTTCACATTTGCTGTCTGGTCACCCTAGCCTGAACACCTTTGTGCTCCTGTGATCTGTCTACCAGAACATTCCATTTGGGTCACTGACAGTTAGCATAATTTAGAGTAGTTTAAGCAGTTATAGTTTACTTTGGAGAAATTGGAAAAAGGTTGCATTTAAAGCCATTGTAACTCAAAGCCTTTGACTTTTCTAGATCAGTGGTTCCCAAACTTGTTCCGCTGCTTGTGCAGGGAAAGCTCCTGGTGGGCCAGGCCAGTTTGTTTACCTGCCGCGTCCGCAGGTTCGGCCGATCGCGGCTCCCAGTAGCTGCGGTTCGCTGCTTCAGGCCAATGGGAGCTGCTGGAAGCGGCGCAGGCCGAGGGACGTACTGGCCGCCGCTTCCAGCAACTCCCATTGGCCTGGAGCAGCGAACCGCGGCATGTACACAAACCGGCCCGGCCTGCCAGGGGCTTTCCCTGCACAAGTGATGGAACAAGTTTGGGAACCACTGTTCTAGATGATACACAAAACAGAACTTCGGGCTCTGTTATTAACAAGTTACTCTGAGTTAGGTCTTTAAAAGAGGGGTTGATTTAATTTCCTGTTGGTCAGAGGAAGATGGTAAGACAAAAGGGTCCTGTATTGTTGCACTTAAAAATAGGAATCATATCCAGACAGGTTAAAGGATTCTGCACACAGACACATATGCTTCAAGAACACTGAACTTCAAGAAGTTCAGCTAGAAATGGGTGATGTGCTAATAATAATCTAATGAGCACCATTTATAGAATGAAATGACAAATGACCTTAATTTGCAGGTCACGTAGGAGCCCCTCTGCCCTGCAATTTAATCAAACTGATGGATGTGGAAGAGATGAATTATTTTGCTTCGAAAGGAGAAGGAGAGGTATCATCTCAAACATTATATACAGCCCCTCGGTAGTTAACTCTTTGAGGCAGGCTGTCATTATAAAAATCTGTGAGCCATTTGTTACTGCTTGTATTTGCCCCTTGTCATAGATTGAGAAATGAAAGGAAAAAAGCAGAACAAAGGAACACGTCAGGCAGCAATAGAACATCATAGTGTTAATTACAAATACAAGGTATTACAGAACCTCCAGCAAGTGCTACAGCTAATTACTTTTGAAGGGGCTTGAGGGTTCCACACAGGCAGACCCTTACACTCACACAGAATCCCATTGAGGCATAAGGGTTCACCTAAGCAGACCGCTTCACAAGATTAGGGCTAGGGTTATAAGGATCAACTCATCCAGTCCTCATGTATCCCTAGTGCAGTGAAAACTCTTATTGAAATAGACAATGACGTCAATAGGACTTTCCTCTGAGTCAGAACAGCACTAGGATTGTAAGACTTGGCTCTCTACATGTTTAAGGTCCCAATTCAGCAAAGCATTTAACCTCAAGCTTCACTTTAAGCATGTGTTTAAGTCCCATTAAAGTTAAGCATGTGCTTATGTAGTTCGCTGAATAGGGATGGCTTGTTGAATCAGGGCCTAAATTCTGGTCCTGGTAGATACTGACTGCTATCCTGTCCCACTGAGGGCTTTCAGCAGCTTGCAATAGGCACTCAGAACTTTGTGGGATCAAGCTTAGTTATTTTTATAATGCACTGGACCTAATTTATTTACTTTTTAACATAACTATTTTTCTTTTTTCCATTTATACTTTCAAGTTCAATGAAAGGCCATTGATTCACAGAATAAAATCAAAGCTGAGGATTATATTTACATTTTCCCTTTAATGTCAATGGTTGTCAGCCCATTTCATAACCTATAATATCACGCATGCTACGTTAAAGAGAAATAAAGTGTAATTTCGTATTATCCCAGAGTTCTGCATTTCCAGTTTTCCTTCGGCAACAAAATCCCAGCACACTGTAATTTACTGGCGAGTGCTTAATACCATAGAATGTTAACGTGCTCCCGTGTTTGTGTCTATGGCTCTGAGCCTACATAGGCTGGATTCTTGCAGAGTCCCACTGATTTTTAGCAGGACTCTTTGCAGGCACACGTAGTTGTGCTAGTGGATACCAATGCAGGACTGAAGCCTAAATTAGCAGCTGGAGTCTCTCAAAGAATATACCCGCTAATACTTTTAATGCTTTTAGCTAATGAGGACTCCTTAGGCTCCAGAGATAAAGGGTTCATATTTTAGTCCTGAGTTCTGTCCCCAATGCCCCATATGTACAGTTTAGCTCACGAACCTAGTGGGTGAAATCCCATCCCCACTGAAGTCAATGGTAACACTCCCATTGACTTCAGTGGGGCCAAGATTTCATCCAGCATCTGGATGTACAGCATGCAGTGATATGATTCACCACAGTGTACTCTATACTCCCTAATTATGTTCACAGCTTACCCTGAAAGCGTTGACACTTTATTCTTGCTAGTGCATTTAGGTTTTAACTAGAGGTGAGTGAAATGTTCACAACATTCAAAATGTTCAAAATCTAAGTGTTTTCCTATTTTGACTGTAAATGAAAAATATGGCCCAATTTTCAGTGCAAAGTATCTGCACTAAAGAGAGTTCATTTTTAGTGAAAATGATCGCATTTTTCAGCAAAATTGTTGTCTTTATGAAAAATATGTGGAAGGTTGTGATATCACATGCATTAGCAGTCAGTTTTTCTGTTCTCATGAAATATTGTCAAAAGACAATTTTAGGGCTGAGAAAAACAAACAAGAAAAGTCCAGAAAATTTCACACACAAATTGACCGAAGTTTTGCACAGTCTTGTTTTCTTACCTTACACCTACATTAGTTTAAACAATATATGGTTGGTGGTAACACTTTGAAATATTTTATTTTATTGGAGCACTCAGATGGGAAAGAATCCACCCGTTAACATTTTGGTATGATTCCATAACAAAAGCTCGAGACTTTGTCAGCAACCATGACTCTTTTGCAGATATGTGTGAAAGGACCCAATGTTTTCAAAGGTTATCTAAAAGATGATGAGAAGACAGCTGAAGCTCTGGATAAAGAAGGATGGCTTCATACTGGAGACATTGGGAAATGGTTACCTGTATGTACTGGTCAGATTCTCAGTTCTTGTGTAAATTGTATATTCCTATGTAAATTCTAAGGTAGTACACTTGTATTTTCAAGCAAATCTGTGTTTGACTGTTTTTTGTGGAATAACCCTATGTCAACCACCAGGAGTTCGTGCGTCCTCAGAGTCAAGTCCATGCACCTGGGGCCCAGTTACAGGTCAGCTTCATGCCTCAGCATCCCAAGTTTGAAGCAAAGCATAAAGAAAAGTTTCTTTGATATCTCATTAGTTCATGTAAGGTATCAAGCAGATTTGCCTCTGCCCAGAGGCTATTTTAATATCCAAAGCCAATCACTCAATCTTTAATTAATCTTTGGAAGAGATGACACTGGGGAGACAGAGATCAGTTCAACTGCTTCGGAAATCGAGCCACCTCTACAGTGGCATGCTGAAATCAACTCACTTGTTTAAAGACCAAACACCTTGATTTTTTTTTTTGAAGTACTGAATGCTCTCAAATACCATTCAACTGCAAGTTCTCAGCACTTTTGAAAATAGTTACTACTTTCTGCAATTTTTTTTCATATTTAAACTCTAATAGTATTTGATAAAGAATTTGTCTAAACAGCAACATCTACATTAAAAAATATTTTTTTTAAATTATCAGGTGAAAAAAATATCCTACCTGGAACAAGAGGCGGGAGGACAAACTCAACACAAAACTGGGAAACCTCTGAATACCAAAGCATTTTCATTATCTTTTGAGTTTTTTAAACACCATTATTCTGGCCCCTGTTTTACACATACAAAAGCAAGTGCACAGAACACTTTTTCAGACTGAAAAGTGAGGGGAGAAAAGACTTTTTTTTTTTTAAATGAAATTTCTTATTTTAATCTGTCTTTCAGAAGAAAGACAATGTATATCAAAAACTTGTTGGTTTCGATGTATAAATGGGCATTTGGCAGAAATGTCACAAAAAGCAAAATTTCTGGGCAGCATGATGGCCTGGGACAAAATGGTCATGAAGTATTTTTTGGTATTTTTAAACAGTTCTTCTGACTACCAGAATAGCACTTTCCTTCCCTGCGTGATGATGGTTGAGTTTATAATGGAAGTTTGGACATACCCTTAAAGAGACTCTATCATGGCTAATGGGCTGAAAATACAACCTGTGTTTAAGAGACTATATTTATCAAAAATGTCCTCCTGATCCTGAAAATCTCTTTTCCAAGTGAGGGCTGCAAGACTGATTAAATTCAACCTTTTCTGCTGGGCAGTTCACCACCAATAAACCTTAGGTAGGGCCAGTTTCCTGGGTTCAGACACTCTTGCTCTGATCTTTGCTCTGCCTGGATGGTCCACCCTTGCTGGTAGCCAGGGGATTGTGCACCTCCTCCCAGTTTTACTGTTAGCTCTTTAATGAAAGGTAGAGTCAAAAAATACATTGTTGACTGGGCCTGTATATTCAAATAACAATTTTGGTAACCATCGTCTCTCTTTCCCAACAGACTGGGACACTTAAAATTATTGATCGGAAAAAGCATATATTTAAACTTGCTCAGGGAGAATATATTGCGCCTGAAAAGATTGAGAATATCTACATCCGCAGTGAGCCTATTGCCCAGATATATGTGCATGGAGACAGCTTACAGGTAAAATGTAACACTTCAAACAGTCTGCTTGACAGGTTCTGTGCCTGCCACCAAGGGATCAGTAAAGGTGACCTTTCTACCCCTCACCATCCTCCTCCTCAATTCTGGAATTGACTCATAGCCAGTTAGGCCCCCAACCACTTGAGTGACTATACACAGTTTGGGGAATGAGTGACAATCTAGCCTCTAAAGCTACCTCATTATCCTCCTTCAAATCCCTCCTTAAAACTCTCCTGTGCCATGATGCCTACAAAAAAACTCAACAAAGGTTAGGCTGCTGGGGTGCTGAGACTACTGGCATCAACTTTTAGAAATAGAGAACAGCAGAGCAGATGCTAGAGCTGCACTTTAATTCACAAGTGGAGGACAAGTGCAGGACCCTTCAGCACTTGTGTCCTGCATAGGACCTGCATGTGAGAGGTCTGTCTGCCAAGTGCTTACGCAGGTGGGCAGAACTATTCTCTGTATTAAAACAGAATAGTTTGGGACATGTTTTCAAAGTGGCTTCTGAAATTCTGTCCACAAAATTCTGCTCATTAAAGTTTTATGTGTGAAAAATCTGATTTTTTGCGCACACAGTGGAGATAGCTGCATGTGTAAGCTATCCAGTTTACATATGCAATGGTTGGTGTTTTGCATACCAACAGGTACAATTTCAGACACCATAACAACTAACCCTTACCCACTAATCATGCCCTGGAGCCAAACACATATTTCTCTTTGACATCAATATGATTTCCCTGGATGGTCAGAGATCCATGAATGGAATAGTGATAAACAAAATGGACCAAGTTCTGCTCCCACTTTACCAGCGTAAAAGCAAAGTAACTTTGTTAGCTTCGGTGCAGCATAGAATTCAAATTCCAGAATCTGGGCCAATGTATTATATTTTTCTGGCAAATATATTAACTGTCATTTTATGGCTCTTTTATCTGAGGAGAAGAAATGTTCATCACAAATACTTCATCATGAAATTTTAGCCAAATACAGTGCTGTATTGAAATGATTAAACCCGGCAAACTAAGAGAGATTATTTATGTACTGGAATATTATATTTTAAATATGGTTCTTTCCTTGGCTGATACATTTTTTTCTGATACAGGCCTTCTTGGTGGGAATTGTTGTACCTGATTCTGAAGTCATGCCAGGCTGGGCAAGGAAAAGAGGGTTTGAGGGAACATATGCAGAGCTCTGTAAAAATACGGTGTGTCCTTAAAAATACATATGTGTGTACGTTTAACAGTGATCTGTAATATGCAGCGCTAGGAAATGATAGCACTGAAATAAAGGTATGCTCACATAAAAGAGAATAGGCAAACCAAGCCCTTAAGCTCCTTAACATCGTTCTTATTTAGTAGCTGTACTAATGGCATCTTCCAAATATGTAAGAAGACAAGGTCTTCAGTAATCATACACCTGCATATGCCACCTATTTTCCCCAAGCATTGAGCATCGCCTGCTGTCATAGACAGAATACCAAACTAGATGGATCATTTGTCTCTGTCATTATAACCACTCTTCTGAATGTTTCTGTGAATATATATCATACAGTTCTTTTTCTATAATTAAACCTATGCAATCTCTTTTTAGACTCGTATGAAAGGTAACACTTTTTCTCTCCTATTAATGTTTAACTCCGCTAAAAAATTAATAGTAGTTGTTATAATTAATGGCAAGATGCAACGATTAAGTGAGAATATTCTACCTTGGTGGCTAAAGTGAGGCACTTATATTCATATTTAGGCACCTTAATAAGCAAAGTGGTTTTTAAGAAGTACTGAGCACCTACTACTGTCATGAAACATACATGATTTAAACCACAATCCATTTACACACACACTTAACTTTAAAAGCACATGAATACCACTGAAGTCAGTGGGACTATTCGGGCACTTAAGAGTTTGTCTAAGAGTTTGAAGGATTAAGGCTTTAAATGTCTATCCTCAACCACCAAAGTTTGAAAACGTTAGCCTTACATTTTCTGCTGTATAAAAATATTATTACATTACTCATTTATAAAGTAGTCATTCATTTTCTATTTATAAAGGAATTTCTTTTAAAGCAACATTTGCTAACTGATGTATGAAACTGCCAGAATCAACAGCGTATTTGTGCTTTGATCAGTAAACTTTATTTTCCTGCTGAGTAATATAATTGGATGTAAAGATGTCTCTTGAAGGGTAACAGAAAATTATGTGTTCTAACCCAGGAACTGACACAAGCAATAATGGAAGATATGGTGCGGCTAGGGAAGGAGGGTGGACTTCATTCTTTTGAGCAGGTATGATAACATTATTCCCTATGGTCAGATAACTCGCCCCTTTACGATAAATAGGCAGTTGTTAGTATGCATCATATAAAGCCTAAATGTCTGATTATGTTGTTTCTGAAAGTAATTATAGCTTGCATTTGTGTCTTTCTTAAACTCTTTGGCCCCTTAAGAATGCATGAATATTGCCACAAAAGTCCACAGTAATAAAAGCCTCATTATTATTTTGGTTCCATGCAGGAATTTTGTGAAAGCACCACTATACCACTGACAAATTATTTTTATCGTTTTTGATTAAATAAGGACTACAGACCCTGATCCCGCTTTCTACACACAGCAGGAGTCAGAGTAGATTCAGTGGGAGTTATGGGTGCATAGGAAATACAAGAACAGGCCCTATATAATCCCTGATATAATCACCAGAGGTCAAGAACAGTATTTTTAGGAGCCTGATCTTACTCCCATTGAAAGCAATGTTGCAAAGTAGGATCAGGTCCGTAATTACAGTACCATTCATGTAACTGACCTAGAAAATACAGCTGCTCTGTTTATTTTCAGTGCTTGCACTAATCCTTTTCTGACGCTTGCCTAAATATTTTCTGCAACAGAATTACAAATATTCAAGCAGGAAAATTCTGAAACTGATGCAGTATTTCATGGTAGCAATAATATAGATCAAAACAATATTAATATAAAAGTGAATATCTAAGACATTATTTAAACATCACTAGTAAGCTTCATTTATTTGTTTGTTTTTGCTTGAGAAGTCCAGTGAAAATCCACTGTGTTAAAGAGTTTGCAGAAGCTCCAGAAACCTTAAATCTCCTTGTCTCCATTTTTCTGACAGTTCCATAACTGATAAAAGAAATTCCACATGGAGTGTGGATCATAATACATGAAATTGGCTATCTAGTAATTACCCTCGGTTGTTCCTGCCCTAATCTTCACAATATGAATACCCTTAACTTACCAGTTCTACTGACATGTATTAAATAAACTGTGAGGTTATGAGAACTCTGCGGCAATGCTAAAAATCTAGGGAGAAACAATATGAAATGGAAATACCTGAATGTATTGCAGTTCGAAAACAAGGGCCTATTGTGTAGAGCCTCATGTGTAAAGCAGTATGTGATTGTTATGACCTAACAGTGGGCCAGATTATCTGACCAGTATGGACCATACAGAGATGTCCCTTTGCATGGGTCCACCTTCCCCATAGATAGAGTTGGGTGAAATTTTTCAGACTAATAGTTTATTTGTAAAAAAATGTAGTTTCAGTCAACCAAAAACTATTCACTATTTGACCCCTCTACCTGATGTGGAGAAGGGATTTAAATTTGGGTCTCGGAGATTGGTCCAGTCATTGAGCAATGGGATGTTCTCGGGCAGGTCTTTCTCATACTCTCCTATTTAAGCTGTTCCACTGAGTATAAATAATTAGACATGACCTTCGGTCTCACACCTCCAGGTGAGTGCCCTAAGCCCTAAACTATAGAGTCATTAGAACAGGAGTACTTGTGGCACCTTAGAGACTAACAAATTTATTAGAGCATAAGCTTTCGTGGGCTACAACCCACTTCTTCGGATGCATATTGAGTGAAACATTCTCACACATTGTCTCTGGTCTAATGACTATTTAAATAGGCATTAACTAAAACAAGCAAACCCAAGAGTTTTTAAACAAGTCTAATTAAAAATCCTTTCTCCTCACAATTGCTCCACTTTCACGACTTTGATTCTTGTGATGTCACCATTTCACTAGTTCTGCAGTAACCCCAAAGCACTTCTGAGCAGAAAAGACCTGAATTTCTGATATATAAAAATCTTTTGAAGAGTAGTAGATCCAGGCCAATATATTCTGGATATTTATCATAGGGTTGGTTTTTTTTTAAGAAGACAGTCACAAATGGATGTGAATTTACCAGAAACTCTTCCCTTTGGTGTGGGGCTATATCTTATGCTGTACTGCAGAACCCTTTGCCACCCAGTCTAATTTTCCTCTAACTCTTATCTTGGATCCAGACAGGACAGTGTTCATTTGAGGGGTCTTGTACTTTTAATCAGACTCTTTCATAATCTTTTAACTAGCTATAACATTAATGCACAAAGTTTACCATTTTAATAACTTTAAAAATAATTGCTGTACCACTATGTTGTTCTTTTATGTAAACATTTTGTATATAATTACATATAATTCAAGACTTTCAAAAGGTGCTGCAGTTTTTGAGTGCTCAACTCAGAGACAATTTAGAGAATGAGTGTTCCAAAATCATGCCCCCTTAGTGCGTCTCAAGTTAAGCACCCAAAAATTACAGCACTCAAAATCACTAGTCCCTTTTAAAAGTCACTTGGCCACAGTATATAAAGAAAGTATTTGTGGTCCCTGGAATAAAATGCACACAGGGAAAAGAGAGCCACAGGATTTAATGGAATAAAAAAGTCATTCTTAAACCACATTTCCTACAACTCCTAGTCTGTCAAAATGTGAAGTGGGTTGGTAACGGGCAAAAAAAGCAGAAGATGGCTAAGGAGTCCTGTCTGAACCATGTGGATTGTGGCCAGCCATACAGAGTAGTTTTCTACTGTCTCCCACACCAGCACCACCATAAATATAATGGAAACACAACCCACTCCATCTGTGCCACCAAGCTTCCTGCTGTGCTCAGACACCATGGATTAGTAAGAGCAGCCTGGTAAAATTCTAGTTGCCTGGGCCGAGTGGTTTTTATCACTGTAACTGGTCACTAAAACATCATTCTTTTTTTGCATGATCATCATCATGTTAACTTTGGATCAGAAGACTTTTTGCTCTTAGTATGATTTCTCCTTCTCCTGACTCTGTGACACCCTCTTGTCTTCTGTGACCCTTCAGCTATGTGGAAATGTTGTGGCTCACACATAGCCACATTTCCCCTCTGCTTGAGCCACTCTTGAGTTTTTTGGGGATATGCTCCATTGCACACCACACAGTGGAACAAAAGCACAGCAGACTGGATGTGTATTTCTTTTAGGGATGGGGGTAATATTTTTGGGGGAGCATGTGGACAAAGGTTTATGGTGCAGGGAGAAGATGATGCTAATAAAAGTATGAGGGACTGATTCAGAAGTGGTGAGATACAGCCATAGTACAGACAGGTGGTGTTCAAACTTCACCACTCCACTCTGTTAGTGCTTCTTAATTCCAACCTGCAACACAAATATTATATCAGTCCTGAGAGTTCCGTTAAACAAGAAGAGTGTGTGGATACTTTATGATATGGACAGACAACCAGTATGATTGAAGATGGACCCAGCAGAGTCATTTTTGCTGATAACCTAAGCAGGATAGTTACGATTTCAGGAGTTTTGATTAGTACTAATTAACAGTGGATGATGATAGTTTAGTGTTGCCATAAATATATTCATTTTCTATTTCAGGTCAAAACCATTTACATCCACTCTGATATGTTCTCAATACAAAATGGCTTGCTGACACCAACACTAAAGGCTAGGAGACGAGAGCTAAGAGATTACTTCAAAAAACAAATAGAAGAGCTTTATTCAAGTGTCTCCATATGAAGTGGCAGGAAAATTCTTCTGAATAATGGACTTTGTAGCAATATTAAAGTACATACTCAAAAGTACAGAGCCAGAATGACACAGTTGAAATGAATAAGCACCTGACCTTGTGTCTGAACCTTTTGTTGTTCCAAGACCTCACCGCTGATATAACAGTAATTTTCCTTTTTCATCAGCTGTAGTACCTTAATTTTTTACAGTGTGTATGCTGTAGGAGACTACTGAAAACTACACTACATATCCATATAAAGATACATAAATTCCAGCACATCTTAAAGTATATCATGGAAGGTTACATTATTATTAATGCCCCCAAATACTATTGATTACACATCAGGAAAAAGGTATGTGTTATATCTGTTGATATGATTGTATATAACGTTATAGATTAGTGACTAAAATCCTGCATAATTCAATAATGTGGTCTACCTCAAACATTCAAAGGCTGATAATTAAAATCACAACTAAGTCTGTTTTCCCTAACCTAGAACTTCAAGCAAGATCTTTGGTCATTTTTTTTTTTTAAGTGACAGCTTTTATACTCTGCAAGACAAATTCCATTGACTTTATGTAATCATCAATGATCTGACTAACAGAGAACGAGGAATAAATCTCCTGATTTCATCTGTATGTAATATACCCATCAGCATATTAGGCCTAATGGAAAAACCCAGATTAATACCACTTTGTAACTGCAAAAATATTTTAGGAAGTTACAGAATTCCCTGTATTTCTTTTTTCAGTGCATCTGAACTCAGTTTATAGCATGGCAGATAGATCTTCCTTGAGATGCTGATTCAGCACAATATGCCCATGGGTTCATAAATGCACGAGCTGGGAAGGCTGTGGAAGGATTGGTGGCTCTGTGGCAGACTGATCTATTCAGGATCAGCTTTCTGTGGGAGCTACAAAATAAAAAGCTTCACAAGAGGAGGAGAACTAGTGTGAATGAGCCCTCAGCATCCTGTACACTCCTGATTCTTAATTTATTGCTTTACATGCTGCTAGTGCTGTGCAGTCCAGTCAGATTAACTCCCTGGCACAGCTGCAGGTAGAGGAATGGAGCTCTGGCTCAACGTATGAACTATAATGGTGAACAAAATGTTCAGTAAAACAAATTTACTTGCTAGAAATGGTGGCATCACATCCCCATTGCTGTAGCACAACGATGAAGGGCCTCCCTTGTGTTGCTGGAGGTGTTACTCCTGAGCAGGGACGGCTCTAGGCACCAGTAAAACAAGCTGGTGCTTGGGGCGGCACATTTTTAGGGGCAGCATGGCCGGCGCCAGAATGCCGCCCCTAAAAATGTGCCCCGGGCGCGCTAGCTCACCTCCGCTGCTGCTGCCGCTCGCGCGCCGCTACTCGCCCTCCCTCCCAGGCTCTCAAGCCTGGGAGGGAGGGGGAGATCCCGAGCGGCCACGGCGCGCGATACAGCTGATTCGCGCGCCGCTGCTCCAGGTTTGAGAGCCTGGGAGGGAGGGCGAGTAGCGGCGCCCGCACCGCAGCCACTCGGAGTCTCCCCCTCCCTCCCAGGCTCTCAAACCTGGGAGGGAGGGGGAGATCCCGAGCGGCCACGGCGCGCGAAACGCTGCTCCCCCTCCCTCCTAGGCTTGAGGCTAGGGGGAGGAGGCAGGGAAGGGGCGGAGTTGAGGCGGGGCTCTGGGTGGGTTGTATATTCAAGAGGGGGGGGGCGGCCAAAATTGTTTTTGCTTTGGGCGGCAAAAATCCTAGAGCCGGCCCTGCTCCTGAGTGCCCATGTTGCTGAGGGGGCAGCTTCCTCGACGGTTTTCCTTCCCACCACCATTGTGAGATGGCAGGATGGGAGGTAAGGTTACCACCTGGCTGGTATTTGGCTGCCCTGGCTGGTTTTTTTTATGGAATTACCAGAAAAATAATTTAGTCTGCCAGGTTATCTTTTTTAACGTGGGCCTAAGGATTTGCATTATGATCATAATACACTTGGATATCTAATGTCAAAAGTCTGTGTCCAGCTAAAGATGCTGCCGTATTCCCACTTCTGCAGTTTAAGTGATAACTGCTCAAACGTGTTTGAAAAAACAGAAGCAACATGCAAGCGCAGCACACGTGTGTGAGAGAGGGTTTGCGTCATGCGAGAGTGATAACTTCACATGTGTTATCTCTAGGGTGACCATATTTCCCAAGGGGAAAATGGGATACCCCCAGCTGCTCGCCCGAACTGCCACCCCACCCCACCCCCCGGCACAAGACCGTTGCCAGTCACTGGAAGCCTGCCACTCCCCACTACCCTCCCCTTGCAAGGCTGTTGCTGGTCACCTGAACCCTGCCCCCCTCCACAAGGTTGTTGCCCAGTCGCTAAAACCCTGCCAGATTTCTGCATGCTGGTAAGCTTCCTTCCCCCTCCCCAGCCCTACCTCCCCCCTGTACTGGGCTGGCATCTCTACTCGCCTCCCTTTCCCCCCCACATGTTCCTCCGCCTCGCATCCCGCTCTTTTGCAAAAGTGGGCATTTGTCCTGATTGCTCTCGCCAACTGATCAAGTTAGCTTGTGGTTGGGGGTTGGGGTTGCAGCAAGCTTGGAGTAGGGGTGGAGGGAAGGTACTGGGGTTTTTTGCGTTTCAAAAGTGGTAACCCTAGTGGGAGGGGCCACAGGTTTCTTTCTTTTTCTTTCTGATGGGTCTTCAAAATTGAGCTTTCAGCTAGGGAAAGATTGATCTTTGTGCTACGACCAATTTAAAATGTTTCCTTGACTGAATCAAGATCTATCAAAGAAGGACCCTTCCCTGTATTTTGGACATTTGCAAAGCTCTAATACAATTCCATGATCCCAATTACCATGTAAAGCAGTTGGTCTGGATAAAGCCTTAGCCTTCACTGTGGCAAAGGGGAAGCCACTAGAAAGGCAATATCTCCCCAGTGGAATAGGAGCAGACTCTGGAACTACATGCTCAAACAGCATGGTGTTAAAAGCCGCAGGCCTGAACAATTCAAGGAACTTGAGGACACTCCATGAGTGAACAGCCTTGGTGGCTTCTTCCAGCTGAACTTATTTTTGTAATAACTGCTATTAGTTACACCAATCCACACACTAGCATGAGGCTGCTAGATGACCTGGTTTGCTAGGGCTGTGAATACAAACTTATTTTTCTGTCTGAGACTGGAGTCCATCATTAGTTTTCATACTAAAAAGCCTAAGTTAAACTATTAATCTATACCTTCCCTCTGAAATTCCATTGCATGCTTTAAAAGAAATGAAATAAATTGAACTAATGAGCTAGTTTTATGCAGTCTGTTTTATTAAAGTCATTTCAGAACAAACAGCTAAAAATACACAGGAGACTGCATCTGTTACATAATCTTGCTTGTACAGCACGTGTTTATTTGATTTATCAAATGTGCATTCTATGGGCCTGATTCTTCATTGCCCTGCATCTTGTGTAGTCATTTCCATCAGTACAAAATTGGTGTAAAACACTACCATTGTGATCTGGTAGTGTTTTACACTCATGTTACACTGATATAAATGACTATCCACAGTGCAAGGCATCGGAGCATCAGGTGCAATACCTTTTTTCTCCTTTAAGCAAATATGATCTAGTTCCTTAAATAAACAGATGTGTAAAAGAAGCTATTTTCCACTGACCGTTCTCTACAGCATGAATTTAATTTACTTGCCTTTTCCTCTAAAATGATTCAGTCCACCTGACCTGTCCAGACAACTGAGGATCCTAATTTGAATTTATTTATGGCTCACATGCTTGTTAATTTTAATACTAGAGGGGGTGGGAGTAGGAGTTGGAAGAAGAAAATATGTACATGACCACACCAAGATGATGTAAAATTTGGAAAGAATTGGCTCAAATGAATATTTTTCTACAGCCATATCCCAAAAGTGTGTCAATTTTTAAATCTTGGGGAAAACCCTGGTTACATGAACTAAAGCCATCCTCATCCCCCCCCCGGTAATTTTATCTTGCGTAATTAGAACTTCCTCTGCAGATCACTCTCAGCCTCATTAACCTTGGATACATTAGAAGGGATTAAAACCTCAAATGAATGTGTCTAAATATGTTCTTTAACATGATAAGCACTAACATGCGTTCCTTAAATATCTGGCACACCTGTCTTCCTTTTGCACATTTTGGTTTTTCCTTAAGTGAAAATATTTATTGTGGCCATTGCAAGGAAAATCCCAGTATTCATTAGGTTTGAGTTCCCCTATGACCTCTTTATAGTATCTCAGGGTAATAATTTACACAGTGTGTTGTGTATCTTTGTCTTATTTGAGAATTCCCCTTCAAAACTCAAGTGCCATCAAAGTGCCAGAAGAGTATGTACTGCTCTTCTCCAAAAGCATTTCTACTCTGGGTGGCTTAAAAATAAGTATTTTCATCTTATCACTTGAAGGTATAGGGGCTGATTCTTATACAAACCAGAGAGAAGAAAAAGTAGTAACTCCACTGAAGTCAATGGAGTTACACTGGTGTGAAATCAGGGTGAGATCAGAATAGGGCCCCTGTGGTGTGCCGACTGTCCGGTCCCCCAAAGATGGCATCACCTTGAGCAGACTAGTATGTTGAGGTAGTTCTACAATTCATTTTCCTTCATAATATGATGTGCTCTTCCCCTTTATATAGTCGAAAAAGAGTTTCCTTGGGCCTGATACTATGTCCGCTGAAAAGATTGCCTCCTGTGCTCATATGAGAAAACCAGATTCAAACATACCTTCAAGCCCAATCCCCTTGAGAGAATGATGCATATATATATGATGTTCTTCACTCAGTATATTGCATAGCCAACATACCTCCCCTGCCCCAGAAACCATCAAAGAAACAAAGAAGGTACACGATAGAACTCGCACAGCATTGAGTCCTAACCTTACAGGACTGGCAATATGTGTAATTAAGTAATGTGGTACTGAAAGGCAAATGTTCAGGGTAAAATATTCGATTCTATAGTGTACATTATAGAGAAGAAGTGGTAATTCCTTTGCTGCTAAAGTATGCTTTTACAGTACATTATGCAATTGCTACTATCTCAGCAATAGTAAGGTCCAGTGTCATTACTGCCTTGGGTATGATTTTGCTGCATATAACAAAGTAAGTTGTCTTTAATAATTCTTCTAGAATGAAACAAATTGAGTTAATTTCTTTTCCATGTGTGAAAAGCACAATCTTGTGATCTATATGTAAATAAACTACTATAAGATGAATGTAAACTCAGAAAGAATATACTATTTTTGCATGACAACAGACCACTTAAAGATGTGTTGATGTCTCACAGAAAACTTTAAAAAACATTTTGAGGGGCAATTCTATCTAAATTTTGCAGTTCTCTTGTTCTCTTGTTCTGTTATTATAAGGGAACAGATATATGAAAACAGGATCTTTGTTGCTTTTTGGAGTTCTCCTGTTCCTCTTTTCCTAGGGTTCCATTCCTGCAAGAAGCAGAGTATCTACTGTCAGTTACTAAGCTGTCTTTGCTCCTGTTTGGAAATTGAGGGCACTCAGCATTCATTTTGGAGAAGGTACTAAAGAACTAAAGCACTATCAGGCCCATGCTGCTTAATTAAAAAATTATTACTGGTGTAAATGGGCACAACTCCACTGACTCCAGTGAAATTATGCATTACACCAGCAGTAATTTGGGCCAAGGGAATGTCTGTGAATCTCAATTAGTTGCTATAATTATGATGTCACACAGATCATTGTATCTTAAAATGAGGAATTAACAAGAGGAGATTAATTTTTAAGGAATAAGATCCCAGATGAAATTCTGGCCCCACTGAAACCAACAGGAGTTTTAACACCGACTTCAGTGAAGCCAGGATTTCATTCCTGTCTTTAAGCAAAAGCCTTTAACATTCAACAGTGAGGGGAGAACACCAGAAAATTGTACCTAAGTGAAACTGTTCCTAAATAGAATGTTTTCCATGAGACATCAGAGCCTCTTTAACCCCTTCACTTTAGTATACTATTTTGTTATGCATTTAAAAAACATAACTGCAACAAACACACAAATAAATCAGACATTTTCCTAAGAGTTGCTTATTCGATTTTCAACTGAAGTGAAGGGATTAAAATCTGTGACTTATAAATATGTGTAAAAAGGCATCTTAACTGTAATGAAAGATTTTTCAGTTTTGGTATATTAGCATGTATATCAAAAATATAAAAGGCATCTATGTAAACTTTTGTAAAGAACTAAACTGTCACATTTCTCAAAATTGCTCATAAAACATTCTTGTGCATTGACTTACAATAAAATCTTTTATAAAATCTTATTCCAACACTCTGTCCACATGATCAGAAACTAGTCATTCAGAATGTGTGCCTATACTAAACATACAGAAAACAAAACAGTGAGCAAAGGAATATTGGCACCTGAGATAAATGTTCACAATCTTCAATTAACTTGTTGTTTTAAATTTCTCTGAAGATGGCCATACAGTAGCCTTTCTGTAATGGTTTCAGCTCACTGTTGTTTTAAAACAAACAATAATAAAATAACCAAATGTCTAAGCTTGTTTAATAGAATTAACTATTGGGAATGCATAGTATTTTTTCAGAACTTGTGCTTAAAACAATAAAGTTTAAAATTATTCAGTCTCATTCCAATTTTTGTGTGCATGTACACTCTCTTAATATTACAGCTTCAAAGAATTTAAAAAAATTGTTGCAAAAGTTAGTAAAATTAAATTTATCTAGCTAAATATAATCAGGGTGCTCTGTAGACTATTACATTTTGATCAGAAAAGTAATGTAACATAAAAACTTGGATTCAAGTAGCATTCAACTGGCTCATAAGAATTCCAAGCAGTGAAATTATAAGGCTAAGCCTATATGCATATGAATTTATGACCCAAGAACAGTGAAGTGGAACAGAGATGCTGTCCAGACTGTTCTCTTCAACAGGATCCTCCCTGCTGGACAAGGCAGGATTCCTCAGGGCAGGCTAAGGGGATGTACGTGCTTTGTCGTTCCTCTGGGCAACAGCACACTGCGGGCCTGGCTAGCACTTGCATGCATTGCTGGCCCTTGAGAACAGGGCAGGGTATAGCAGTAAGGCTGAATTGAAATGTGATACAAAAATCTATTTAAGAACCCCAAACATTAAAGAGACGTGTTAATTTAAATTAAATATGTTTTTAAGCAAATTACAGTATTTGAAAATTAGTGTCTTTCATCTATGTGACCCAAGAATTTTGTGCTTGCTGTGCTACAGCAGCTGACATCACATACACCTCAAACTCTACTTTGTTATTAGTGATCCAGAAGAGATGCAGAAACCGAGGGCCTACATTCAGGCCATGGCAAACAAAGAGCCTTTCAATTCACCTTTAAAATAATTCTGTGCATGCAGTCATACAGTGCAGGATGTGCAGCTATGGTCTCTTACAGTAAATACACTCTTGGGTGGCCTAATTAAAAGCAATACTCTGTATAGTTAGCCACCACCTCAGCAGCTCTGGTGCAACTGATCTAGATAAGGGTGTTAATTTCTCCAAATTGTCTGACAGATACTGACAGATTGGAGGAAGTTCAGAGGAGAGCAACAAAAATGATGAAGGGAGCAGAAGGAACAACTTAAGATAGAAGCTTTCCCTGACTAGGTCTATCTGAGGAGAAGAGGCCTTGGATCCTCTTAAACAAGTGTATGTGTGGCTGTGGGGAGGTGAGGGTTCTCAAGCAGACTTGAGGTGACACCCCATCATATGTACTTCACATAGGGCCCCAAACAGATGAAGCCAGTCCAGTGAAGCCTAGGTCCAGCCCTGCTGGATGTCAATGATCCTGTTGTAGAGAAAAAAACGAGCTAGTTCAATTTTTCCTGAGTCAGAACAATAGTCCCTTGTTTTCAATGAACAAATCAAGAACATACAGGTCTCTATGAAAAAACAAATTTGCCAGAATGTGTCATCCAATCCATATGTTCTCTCTCAAATTACACATCTGAATCAACTACGGATTCCTCAGTGTTACGTTTTACACTCACAGAAAGCCAACATGTACTTTCAGTCTATATTACATTTATTTTAATTAGGGAACATAGCCAAGAAGTTTGGCATTAATTATGCTACCATCCTTTCATTCTTTACTGATTACATCCCCTATTAACCTTTCCAAGATTTTGCTCAGGATTGATGTCAGGATAATCAGCCTATATTTATCTGGGTCATCCCGTTTGCCCTCTTTTAGATACAGGCACAACATTTGGCAAGACATTTAAACATAGGCACAATGTGGCACTGGATTTCAGAAGACAACTACTCTTTATCTACCCCATTGCACCAGGTTTACAACAAACCAATAGAGTTTACACCAGTTTTATACTTCTATGTATGGGGAAGTATGGCCCAGCAGATAAAGCACTGGACTGGCTTCTATTCCTGGCTCTGCTACTGGCCTGCTGGGTGACCTTGGGCAAGTCACTTCATCTTTCTGTGCCTCAGTTTCCTAATCTGTAAAATAGGGATAATTATACTGACCTCCTCTGTAAAGTGCTTTGAGATTGCTAATGAAAACAGCTTTCTAAGACCTAGGTATTATTATTATAACTTCATTAGTTAAAACTCAAGTAACAATTGAGCCCCTAACAATCAAACCCCTTATATTTAGTGATGCAGTATGCAGAAAACAGAAACATACCATCACCCCTATCGTTAGAGTTATTAAACACACCTCTGCATCTATCACTACATTAAAAAGTAAATATACTGAACATCAAAATACAATGGCAGTAAAAAGTCCTATCAGATTCTGTTGTCATTCACAAACAGTGCAAAACTCTAACATGAATGGATGTCTAATTATTGTTGCTCCACATGGTGAATTGGATACAAAGGCCTCCTCTCTGGGTTGGGCCATTTAGGAAGGGGCAGAGTGGGGAATTAGGGCTAGCAGGCCCTCTCTCAAGCCACTGTTGCTGCACATATATAATTCCATTTTTATTACTATTGTCCAATTATACTCAAAAAAGGAGAATTCGAGGCAACGATGACCACAAAAGAGAGCATCCTGAGTGACCAGAAAGCACCATTTCAGAGAAGAATTGTTTATGTTCTTGGGGACAAGAAAAAACAATTATGATCTTTTGGGGGCATAACAGACCTTTGGGTCACACAGCATAGCCTTTTTTTTTTATCAGACTATCTCTGGACAAAGGAGGGAATAGGGGCAGGTTGGCGGGGAGAAGTCTGAATTGAGTGGGACAGGGAATAATCTTTCACTGCAGATATGAATCCAATCTGTGGTTTGGAATTACAGTCTGTACCCCGAGAAGGGATTGGCTGACTTTGAAGATATCATAATAAATAAATTCAGTTTATTGGCACAGCTCAATTGCCAAATATGCAACTGCACTAAAGTGCTCAAAAGACACTGAACACAGAGTTAACAGTGCCACCTTCTGCCCAAAACCAAAACAACAAAAACAATACCACGTTGCCGAAGTATTGTAGGTTTTTTACCCATGAAAGCTTATGCCCAAATAAATCTGTTAGTCTTTAAGGTGCCACCGGACGCTTGTTGTTTTTGTGGCTTCAGACTAACACGGCTACCCCTCTGATACTTAAAGTATTGTAGAGTACCTCCAGCTAAATATTACGATCCATTATTTGGCTACAGTGGTTTTCATAGCCCAGTCACACTACAACAGGTACTTAATTAATGCAGTAACAGAATTACTCACCGCTACTGAAAATCAATAGGAGGCAGGTGGGTTGACAGTGGAAGTGGGGCTGTTGGGAAGAGTGAGGGGCTGGCTGGGTCTAGGTGAGGGGAGTTGTTAGGAAGCTGGATTTGGGAGAGGGTTCTCAGGGGGCTGGGTGGGAGTAGGATTTAAGGGGAGTTCTTAGTGGGTCGGGTGAGGGCTGGATCTAGGCGAGGTGAGTTGTTAGGGCATTAAGTTAGGGCTCTCGGAGGAGGTGG
>NW_020664980.1:6147276-6147436 GCF_002925995.2 Terrapene triunguis
TAGGGGGCTGGATCTAGGCGAGGTGGGTTGTTAGGGCATTGGGTGGGGGCTCTCGGAGGAGTGGGTTGTTAGGGGGCTGGATCTAGGAGAGGTGGAGTTTTAGGGCATTAGGTGGGGGGATCTAGGCGAGGTGGGTTGTTAGGGGGCTGGATCTAGGAGA
>NW_020664980.1:6147446-6152762 GCF_002925995.2 Terrapene triunguis
GGGTTGTTAGGGGGCTGGATCTAGGAGAGGTGGGGTTTTAGGGCATTAGGTGGGGGGATCTAGGCGAGGTGGTTGTTAGGGGGCTGGATCTAGGAGAGGTGTGTTGTTGGAGGTGGGGGGCTGGATTTAAGGGTACGTTAGGGGTAGGAGGGTGGCTCTAGGAGAGGTGGGCTGGATCGAGGACAGACAGGTTGCTGGGGGAGGAGGGGGTGTCGAGGGGGCGGGACCTAGAAGGAGATTGCTAGAGCGCTCGGCTTGGCAGCGGGGGTGCGCGAGTCCGCAAGTGGGCGGAGCACGGCCCGCCGGCAGGGTGTGGGACGTGGCGGGAGGCGGATTGGTAGCTGGGGGAGGGGGCGGGCATTGTGGGCGGGACTGAGGGGGGTCGCGTTGGCCTATTGGGCAGCGACCGTTGCTTATAAAGGAGCTTCCCGGCTCCACTTTCTTCAACTACCGCCAGAGGGCGGTTAGCCCTGTGTGTGGGTGGGGCGGGGGAGCGCTCTCCAGCGGGAGGGTGATTGCTGGGGTGGGGGTGTGCCCCGTTTCCTGCCCCTGGGAAGGGAAGCCTGAGTGGAATCTGGGCGGGCGGGGGGGCCTGTCCCCCCTGTGGTGAGTCAGGGGATGCCCCTGTCCCTGAAGGTGTCAAGTATCACTTTACTTGCCTCTGAAGAAGTGAGGTTCTTACCCACGAAAGTTTATGCTCCCAATACTTCTGTTAGTCTTAAAGGTGCCACAGGGCCCTCTGTTGCCTGTCCCTGAAGTGGGTTAGGGGGGTGGCCTGGGGGGAGGGAAGGAGAGGGGGTGTCTCTGGGGTGGGTAAGGGGATGGCTTGGGGAGAAGGAGGGGGGTTCCCCTGCCCCTGGGGCAGGTTTTGGGGATGACATAAAGCTCCTCCTGACTGTTCTGATTCTCTTTCTCTCCCCCCCCACTAGCTTGCAGGCACTGCTGGGCGGAGAAAGAAAAAAAGATGGAGTGGTTCAAACTGCGCACCTATGCCCGACAGAAACAGAAGAACGTGTACTGCTCCTCCCCCGTACCAGGGGTGGCTGTATCCGTTCCCCAAGGCAGCAGAAAAGGCAGTACCCTCCAGCCCTGCCGACGCCTCTTCCAGTCGCATGCCCAAAGTAGTAACTGTTACTCCGTCTCGTTCCCCCCCCCCCCCTCTGAGTTTCCTTTAACATTCATGGACACACACGTTAGAGGTTTAACTACCACTAAAATGTGTGATGGGCAAAAATATAGTTTGTGGTTGGGTGGGCTTATCAAGATGCTGAGGGATAATGCTATTAAGAGATGTTTCATGCCAGATCCTGGTATTGGGGAAGGGAGGGGGTTGTCTGTGTCCTCACTAGAGCCACAGTGAGGCCCCTTTGTGGTGTTCTTACAATGTAACTTGTGCAGGAGGTATTACTTGCTACCTTTCACCCTTCCCACATTAATTAGGGGACTGTGCCTCTCTCTAGACCCAATTTGATTTTATGTGCATTTTGGAGTTTTTTGTTTAAATATAAACAATTTACTTCCAGAATAAAGGATGGCTAAACGAAGACAGTGAATGCTCTGAGTCCTGGAACCTTAACATCCCCCTTTATCCTATAATGGATTTCTTGTTCTTCAGGGTGCATTCCATGAGATAACATTAAGTGCATATAGCCAATTTTCCCTCCTGCTTGACAGGTGGGATATCAAGGCATATTTCTCATCTCTCCATTCTGGGTCTTGGTTCCACATTGGGTCCAACAGTTTTGGGCTCTGATAGTTTGAGAGGTGCAAGGAGTGACCTAGATATCAGCTGTGTACATTCCCTGGCCACCACTGCTCTGTTTGTCATGTAACCTTCATGTTATGATGCTACTGCTAATAAGAAAAGGGAAAATGTAGGCCTGAGTCCTGTCAAACTATAGATGCACATTGAAGTACTGTGCTCACCAAAAAAAAAAATATCAGTAAGTTATACGTTGAATAAAAATGCCTCATCTTCATCTTCCCCTAAGACTGTCCAAATGTTGTTAAACTGCTGTTGTAAATTTGTTGTAAATTTAAATTGGGATTTAAAAAGGAAAACCTGCTTGCTGGTCATGTGCTCCTGATGTATGTAACATCAAGAGTCAGTAGGCTTTAGAGAGGAAAGGGTGTCTTTGTGAGTCTGAGTATTCCAAGCAGCAAGAGGCAGTGCATTCAAGTGTGTGTTTGTGGGAGATTTATCTGACAGGTAGGAAAGCATAGTTAATAAAACTTTGCAGATGGGGAAACTGGGGATTCAGTGACTTGGTCACAAAGTGGAGGTGGACCTGGGAATAGAACTCAGCAGTCTTGATTTGCTCTCTACTTTAATCAATAGCTCTTCTAGACTAATTAAAATAGTTGTTTGTTATTCATAGATGTTTCCCAGGGAGGGACATAATTTGTTTTCCTATGCCACCCAAGATGTGACCCTTCTTGAAACACATGACAAAACCCTTAATCACCAAGGAGAGGCACTTCAAAAACTGAATTCGTACTAATCCTCAGAAGAGAGTCTCCTTTGAGACTTGGCAGGTCCGGGAGTTACAGCTGGAAGGGTCTAGGGACTTTAAAAATCTGTGTATATAAACATTGACTACAGAGAGAACTTAAACTGGAGGTCTTTGTGTGAGTTGCTTAGATGGGGTGAGATCATGATTTATCAAGATCAGCTGTTTCATTTCCCACAAAAGAAATATCAAGTTTCATTCATTTCAGAAGGAGACACTCTCTTTAAAAGGCAGCTTTTAAAATAACCCTGTGATTGGTTCCTGCCTTGACCCTGTTCTGCTGGTTCCCACTCTTATTTGCAGGAGCTGTTTCCATTGGCTGAGCCACCTTGTACACTGGAGTAGGTGCTGATAGCAGTCCTGGAGAAGACCTATAGAGTTAATATGCTTATAAACTGTAAACATCTACAAAAATCCAGAGGGAAGGGGCTTGGTAGGGGATGATTCTTGGCTCTTAATCCTGTCCAATCCCAAAATCCAGCGAGTCCCAGCCAGGGGCTGCTGCAGAGTGCTATGTAGTGGTTGGTCTCAGTTCTCCTTCCCCCTTGTGAATAGGAAGAAATGGGCGTGGAGGTGAAGCTTCAGACCCCTCTTTAAAATGATGAATTCATTAAGGAATGTCCTTACATGTGTCTGAAAATAACATCTTACCTTATTAATGCTGAAATTATCATGTCTAATTTTTCAGGATTTATGTTGTCTGTTAGCTTTCTGTAATATTGTCATCCCCCCCCCCAAAAAAAATCCCCATATCCCCAAAATCCCCAATGTAAAGCTAACTTGGTGATAAAATTGACTTATGTCAAATTGTACTGCAATGTTTGGGATGCAAGCAATGAAGAGTAGTGTTGATTTTTCTAAGTTTTCAGGATCAGGGTTGTATGTAACATTATCCTTGGTAACCAATCTGTGTTAAAAGACTTCTGACTTATAAATTGAGAGTTTATAATGGGTTAGTTATTAAAATCTAGTTGGGCTCAAAACTTTTACAAACCTCACAGAAAATGTCACTTCCAAAAATTTTTATTCTGTTTTCCTGTGAAAAGGTCACACACAGTGAGACTTGTCATACTCTGAACAGCCTGCTGTATTTCTTTAAGCCAGATGGTGTGATTTGTCTCATTACGTTAGTATGTGAGCAAACAAATCACCTGGGAAGAAATAGCAAAGTAGGATCCTCGTTCAGACTTTTACCCCAATATTGCAAACATATTAAAGATTGATGACTGTCTCTAAATAAGATTTTTTTAACTTGTCATTTGTCTTCTATGACCCTGCCCATTATAGATTAATTTGATAGTTTTGCTAATGGTAGTCTTAGTTCTAAATTTAAATATTCACTTTTCTGTAGGTGCAAAGGGAAATCCCAATGTGAAAGCCTTACCAAAAATCAACGAAAAATCTGAAGCGACCAAAACAAACAGTTCATCTGATCAGAGGTCTGCGGTAACATGCATTCAAAATATACCACTATCCGTTACAATACTTCAGAACTGCTTGTGCTAAATTCATAACTGTCTGATAAATGTTGGAGATATGCTGACCAAATTCTGATATCAGTTATCTATTGAACTATTTGACCACCATCTAAAAGGCTGGTTTTTTTAAGGACTTCCCTAGAATGAGCTCTAAATTAACTTTAAAAATTGTAGACTAAGCTAAATTTTAGTGTGTAATGCAAGTGCAAGCTTAGTTTTGCTGTTTTTTTCCCCAAACATAGTGATCAATTAAATGATGAGAAAATTACAGGTATGGAAGAAAATGAAGACATCAGGGAAAAAAGCACTATGCTGTTGAGGGTATGAACATTTTCCACTCCACCACCTTTTACTAAATCTTAATTTTTATTGGCTGGTGTTATTTGGTGGAGGGTAAGATGTGGGAGGGGGGGGAGTACTTGTCTGCTGTGGGCTTACACAAGCATTACTCACAGCAAAGTCATTGCAAGTCACATGCATTTGTTTAGGGCTGAACTTGGCTTTATGGCTTTTTTTTGCACTGTGGGTTTAGGGTGACCAGACTGCAAGTGTGAAAAATTGGGACGGGGTGGGGGATAATAGGAGCCTATATTTAAAAAAAAAAAAAGACCCAAAAATTGGGACATCTGGTCACCCTATGTGGGTTGCCAGAACAAAAACTGGTGTATAACTGGTAAACATGCAGAAATACTAACTAGCTGCTATCTGATCTCGGGCAAGTCATGTCATGATTCTGCCTCAGTTTCTCCATCTGCAAAACTGGGATAATACTTATCTCAAAGCACTTCACAAAGGTGTTAACAAATCAGAAGTACTACATAATAGCTAGATAATGTCATTACAGCAAAAAAAAACCCCACTTTTTCTACAAAATTCTTTTTAGCTCAAACACATCCTATAAACTAAGTCCCATCACTTCTGACTGTAAAATGATTATCCTCAAATGTTAATGTAAAATTTACATGTGGGTGTTCCTTATTTACTCTCCATCAATTACTTCAATACCTAGACCCTGATCGTGCAAACATTCAGCTTTATGGATGTGAGTAGTCCCCTTGAGTTCTATAAGACTACACCTCTACCCCGATATAACGCTGTCCTCGGGAGCCAAAAAATCTTACTGCGTTATAAGTGAAATCGCGTTATATCGAACTTGCTTTGATCTGCCGGAGTGTGCAGCCCCGCCCGGAGCGCGGCTTTACCGCGTTATATCCGAATTCATGTTATATCGGGTCGTGTTATATCGGGGTAGAGGTGTACTTACGTGCATAAAGTTACTTGTGTGTGTTTTACAGCATCAACATCATGTTTGTGCAAATCAGTTTTAC
>NW_020664980.1:6153162-6175924 GCF_002925995.2 Terrapene triunguis
TGCTCCAATACATCTGTTAGTCTATAAGGTGCCACAGGACTCTTAGTCTGGATCTGTAAAAAGCAACAAACACGGCTACCCCTCTGATACTAGAAGGTGTGTGTTTTGTTTATTCTCTTGCTTCATATATTTGCACTTCTTGCTTATGTAGAAATTTCCTTGATTGCAGAAGGCCTTCAATGGAAGTTATATCCAAGCAAAAAATTAGGATAAAACCAACTTTTACTAACAGTAGATTCAGAACAATAAGTCGGATGGCAATTTTCCTAATGATGCATGAAAAACAGTAGGATACAACTATATTGGCTATTTGGCGCTGGCAGGTTTAATCGTCAGTAAACCTAAGTGACAAATTTATTGCAAGAAAATCATTCTCAAAGCTTTTCTTTTGAATCCTTGATAACATAAGAACAAATCTGATACATCTCTTGATCTAGATTTGTTACTATTTTCATCTGCGTCTTCCCTTGTTAATTTTAGGAATCTCTGCATATCAGCTCTGAAAGTAAAGAAAGTTTGAGAAACAGTGAGACTACTTCAGGTGAGTACATTTTAGGCTATTAATATATAGAATACATACAACTTTAAAAATTGGAATTAAAGGACAGTTCTATAAATATTGCTATTACAGTACAACTTAGATTTGACTTGTGCATTATTCCTGTACTAGTTCAGACTGCCCTACATTCAGAAAGTAGGGCTGCTGATGAATCAGTTAACTCACACGATTAATTAAAAAAAATTAATCGCAGCTTTAATTGCACTGTTAAACAATAGAATACCAATTGAAATTTATTAAATATTTTTGGATGTTTTTCTACAGTTTCAAATATATTGATTTCAGTTATAACACAGAATACAAGTGTTGTATTATATTTTATTACAAATATTTGCACTGTAAAAATGATAAAAGGAATAGTATTTTTCAGTTCACCTCATACAAGTACCATAATGCAACCTCTTTATCGTGAAAGTGCAACTTAGATTTTTTTTGTTCTATAACTGCACTCAAAAACAAAACTATGTAAAACTTCAGCGTCTACAAGTCCACTCAGTCCTGCTTCTTATTCAACCAATTGCTAAGAGAAACAAGTTTGTTTACATTTACAGGAGATAATGCTGCCCGCTTCTTGTTTACAACATCACCTGAAAGTAAGAACAGGCATTGGACAAGTTTAGCACAAGTAGTTAACACATTTCTATCTGTTTGCTCTTGTATTTAGCTGTGAGGGGCTTGAGAACCTTTCCCAGACCTGACGAAGAGCTCTGTATGACCTTGAAAGCTTGTCTTTCATCAACAGAAGGTGGCCCAATAAAAGATATTCTCCTCACCCCCCTTGTCTCTTGAATATCCAGAGTCTGACATAGCTACAACACTGCATATTACATTCAGAAAGTACATGCTGTTTGAATCCAGGTTGGGTTTCTACTTCTGTTGATTCCAACATGTGTTTGGTCAACTTTTGTTACAAAGTACTTCTGAGTGGCAAATGTATTTTACCTTCATTTATGAACAAGACTCTCCTTACAAAATCTTCAACACTTCTCAGAAAAACCCTCTTTCTCTGTATTCTTAACTTTCCAGGAGCATATAGGAATGTAGTCCTGATGGTTATGGTTTGGCATTTTAATGATAGGTATTACTTGGCCTCTTAAGATTGGCTGTAGTTATCTGAGGTTTAGGTGGAAGAGAGGTCTTCCCTCATCTATTTTGTCCAATTTTTCCCTAATCTTTCCAGTTGCAATCTTCAGTTCAGTTATACCTCTGGTGTAGTCAAGTGTCCCAGACAACAGTGTGACGAGATACAAACCTAAAGTGATAGAATTCTAACCCTTGAACTTGAATAATGCCTTTCGGTGAGTCTCTAAGTGTACTGAAGAAGGCCAACTGAATATAACAGGATGATCTAAGCAGGTAGCCATTATGCTGTACCCAGAGGCTATGCTAGCCCATTGGGGACCCTACGCAGGAATATTTTTGATCCCCCCCATACATAATAGGGGGCTTCCTTGAGCTGCCTGGGGCCCTAAAAGCAATTGCTTAGTCTGCTTATGCCTAGCGCCAGCTCTGGCTATACCCAAGGGAATGGAGTCTCTTGTGTAACTAGCTTACATCTGGGAGTTAATTTACACAGAGAGGTTTTTAGGTGGATAATTGATAACATGTTTAAGCTCTGTGCCAGTCTCCAAAATATGTCATTGGGAGGATTACCTAGCTACTCTAATAGATCGGTGTCCTTTGTCTAGAAGAACAGTTTTGAGTGATGGCCTGTTAATCAGGACTATCCCTAATCTACTGAAAAGTACCATGGGATATTCAGACTCTACCTAGACTTCCATTAGACCCCTGCCAGAAGGGATCTACTATAGATTTAGTATCTCATTTAAAGGACAGTATATATGACTACACCGGGAGCACTGCTGCGGTGTGAGCTTGTATAAGAGTCCCCTTTAAGTTGACCCTAACCTACAGGCTCTTTCTCTGGATGAATCTTGCATGAAAAGAGTTTGAGACACCTACTTCCTTTAAAGAATAAAGATTGTTTCTAGGCTTACAACATAAGCCAGGTTTCAGTTTGTACTTTTTTGTGTTAAAATGTTGGTTTTTTTTAAAACTACCCATAATAATTGAAGATATTTAGCTCATTGCAGGATCAGAACTTATACCCTTACCTGATAGTCCATTGGCAATATTTCAACCATTTTTTCCTCTTAAATTACAGGAATGACTCTGCCTACAGGTGTCTCTACCTTTCTACTGCACTGTTTGGACATGGATTCCAGTACAGAGTCTACTGATAGCATGAACAGTTGCCCATCACCTGAAATATTCAGGGATGAAGACAGTTTAGGTAAAACTTAATTTTCAAATTGTATTTTGAGCCTGATGTAGAAAGATTTGATGGGTGTAGAAAGACACATAGATATAATTAATTATACTATTGTATATGAATATTTGTATCTTTCACTCATTGGGTCAGAGCTCAGGATTGAGCCAGGTGGTGCTCATTGCAGGATCTACAGGGGCTCGATCCTCCAATCTAGGGGCGGACTGGCCATATGCATAATTTGAAGTAGTTTTAAAGGCTGGCAGAAATGGTTCCTTGGGGGCTTTAGTACTAGCTGGAGATAGCTGAGCACAGCATGCTCTGGCCACATCCCCATCCTCTCCCAAAATGTGTCTGGATAGGGTGGCCTGAGCAATGCACAGCAATTAGAATAGGGTCAGGATCTAGCCCAGTGACTTAATCAGATTTCTTTTAAAGTTCATAAAGCTTAACTAGGGACTAAAACAGGTAAAGTGAGCATTTTAAAAAAATCAAAGGGAAAGATATTTTGAACTTGTATACAGTAGAAAAACATATGCAACAAAACTTTACTTTTCTATGTATATGTACTCCTTTAAGGATGTCCACTCTGACAAGTGTCAGCATAGGATAGCAAAATAAAGACACTGAACATTTAAACATGGAGCACAATGTAAATGCTGAAAGATCCCCCTAGTTCTGGTGCATCCCATTCCCTATATCAGACACTGCATGTTGCCTTGATGCGCAAAAAAATCTGTTAGACTATTAATCACACTTGGTATTCACTATCTAGTTAAAGACTCGTTCTGCCTTCTCAAAGACCATAGCTTTAAATGGTCAAAAGTCTGATCTTTGTTTTGTGGGCACGAATCCATGTTGTTCAAGTGCTATTGGCCAGAATAAGCCTACAGATTGTGCTTTTTGACAGTCTAGGCCTAATGTTTTAAATGCTTTGAGATCCTGGGTTAAAATTTGCATTTGCAGTGTACACTGACCTACTATATTGCATCAGAGAGATTTCAGCTGTTCTTATATAAAAAAAAGAAGAAAATTATGGGTTTTTGCTTCTGCAAGGTATGTAGGGAAGAGATTGGCTGCAACAGCTGGCAGAGGACCTCACAATGCTCCCTATCTACTTGAGTGTATGTCACCCTAAATGAGGGACTTAGTTTACAAACATCACAGGTCTACATTATAGACTAAATTTGGTAACAGAATTAACTAGAGTGAAAGGCAACTTCCAACTGTATCTTCTGTGTTCAGACAGAAATAATTCCAATCCTGAGGGGTTTCTCAAATATAAGAATTCTACTCTCCTGGACACCAGCAAAGCAGTGACCATAGATAAGATGCCGCAGCTTTCAAATCTTTCAGAGATATTAGGTAACTGCTTTTTATATTAAATTATTTCAAATGCTTATTTCACTTAATTTAAAACTAGATAGAGTTCACTCTAGAAAGACCCTGTAAGTCTCTTTGCTTTAGTTAATTCATTGGAAAAGCCCTTCTGCACTGTAGTGAATAGCACCAAGTTTAATGTTCATGTTTATAATACACTTTATATAAATATTAATATGCAGTAGGATATCCTCTACCTTTCATAGCTATCTTTAAATTTAAACTTTCTTGTCTTTTAGAGCCCATTTCAGAGGGTCATCAAGACCAAAACATGGGGAGGTAATCTGTAAAGCAGAGAATTTGACTTAATTTTTAATAATAAACCTACAAAACACACATGTATCCTTATTTTGTCCCGTACATGCAAATTAATGTCCTGATCTGCAAATACTTGTGCCCCTGCTTGATTTCACTCTGAGCAGCCCCAATGGCTTAAGTGGGACTGATCAATTAAGATAAGTGGGTGAGTAAGTGTTTGCAGGGTTGAGACAAATGTCTACTAAAACAAGCTACCTTCTTGGATTTTAATTGATTCCACTACACACTACTTACATTTTTCTATTGTCTTCTGGATATATTTCACTACATAGTATTTTTGATTTCAGTGACTTTTTTGCTTTCTATGGTCTTTAAAACTATGAAGGGATTTTATAATTTAATCTACTTGATTTGATAAACTAAGTATTTGACTCATTTGATCAGCTGTTTTGTCTGAAAAATTACATTAGAAAAATGTAATTGAACTCCTAAGCTTTTTTGATAAAAATGAAGAGGAAAGTTTAGAGCTATCTGTATGATTAGTTTTCTGTAAATATTTTGCTGTCTAAATTTTAAGATGCTTATAACAGAATTTTAATTTGTTATCAGAAAGTCACCATCAAAATGCATAAAAGATTCTTCTGACTTGATGAGTGTTTCAACAGTTGTAGCAGGTAAAATATGGCCTAAAATAGTTGTACTACTTGCAAATTAGTTGTCTGTTAGATTTTTCTTTTATTCCACTTTAAACTTATTTGGACTCTGCTACCAGTTACGCTGATTCCCAAAGAATTCTGTCTTACTAGATCCTCTCTAACCTAGTGACAGCCTAGCCCTCTCCCACGCAGAAAACCAATAAGGAACATTGCTATTCAAGACAGCAAGTCTTGGTAGTACAGTTAATTGGATAACTGCTTACTTTAATTTGCCACCTAATCTTCTCTGCCAGTGACTTCAGTGTGGTTTGAAAGATCTCAGCACGCAGGAAGGATTATTTTAGGGAATATAGAGACTCTGAATGAATGTACTGGAAGGAAAGGGCTCATAAGAGCTAATATTGGTGGGGAAAGGGGTTTGACTTATTGGTCTTATTGGCAGGGGGTAGGTGAGAAGCAGTTCATTGCTTTTATTTTTGACTGTATTTAACTTCTGGCAGAGACAAGTAGCACTGAGGTTAAATGCTTTTTAAAAAAAAATCTAAAATAACTACACCTCTACCCCGATATAACGCTGTCCTCGAGAGACAAAAAAATCTTACCGCGTTATAGGTGAAACCACGTTATATCGAACTTCCTTTGATCCACCGGAGTGCGCAGTCCCGTTCTCCCCCCACCCCACCCCCAGAGCGCTGCTTTTCCGCATTGTATCCGAATTGTGTTATATAGGCTCATGTTATATCTGGGTAGAGGTGTATATAGTTCTTAAATTTCAGAAAAGAAGCTATGAAGGTCTATTAACAGTAAAATTTTGTTTTTAATAGACCCAATAGGCTTTAAGATTAGAAGGGACCATCATGATCACCTAGTCTGACAGTCTGCACATTGCAGACCACAGAACCTCACCCATCCACTCCTGTAATAGACCCATAACCTCTGGTTGAGTTACTGAAGTCCTCAATCCTGATTTAAAGACTTTGAATTATAGAAAATCGACCATTTACACTACTTTAAATTTGCAAGTGACCAGTGCCCCATGCTGCAGAGGAAGGTGACCCCGCACCTGGGTCTCTGCCAATCTGACCCAGGAGAAAATTCTTCCTGACCCCAAATATGGCAGTCAGTTAGACCCTGAGCATGTGGGCAAGACGCCCACCCAGACACCTTGGAAAGAATTCTCTGTAGTAACTTAAAGCCCTCCCCATCTGGTGTCCCATCGCTGGCCATTGACAATATTTGCTGCTAGCAAATCTCTTGCTATCTATAAGCAAAACCATAGAAACTTCCATTATCTTTCATATGAAACTTACAGCCCAGGTCTCCCTATTAGAGCCAGGCTTGTGCCTGACCCATTATCTCTCTCAAAGCCTGAGCTTTGCTATGAGCAGGACGGGGAAGGGAACCTGTTTGTTAAAACCCCTTCCGGAAAGAGAACTAGATTTCATCCAGAACACCCAGTCAACTGTTATGGGAAACCAAACCCCCTCTGCATACCAGTTAATCACATAGTGTCCAATGAAAAAGGCAATTTCTTACTTTTCCCCTATGTATAAAAAATTTTAAAAAGTTTAATTTAGCCAGGTACAAGACTGCTAAGTCTTATATTTTGTGAGTCCTGTTTTTTTATTTTGTTTGTGGTATTTGAAGGTGAAGGCTCCTATTAATATAATGAGTGGCTCCTGATAGCTCAAATTCTGAATGAATTCCAACTAATTTTGCAGTTTTGACCATGGTCCAAAAAACTGCTTAATTTTTTCTGGTTAATTTGGGCTGAAAATAGCAGCACAGGCAGACCCAATCAGAGGCTCCTTCCTGACTTATACAGTGTTTGCTCCCTGCTCTGTGGTTTGTGTGCAGAGCTGGGCAGCAGCAGAGGGAGCAGTAGGGAGACAGGCGAGGAGGAAAAGCATTCTAAACTTCTCCCACCAAACACTGAACCAGGAATAGAGCAAAATCAGGGAGCAAGAGAAGCAAACTCTGCATATGGATTTTGTGGCATGATCTCTGATTCTCTCTTTCAAGGGATAATTTACAATGTAGGGATGGAGAGCCTCTATGCTCCTTTTCTCCAATAAAAACATTGTTTTCATCATAGGAAAACAAGTGTGTAGATTTGTGTCTACTATGGAAAAAACTCCGGATATAAAAATCAGTACATTCTCTTCATTACCTACAAGACCAAAGAGACAGGTGAGGGGTTTAATGATTAATATACCTTGTTGTAATTTGAGCACCCAGATATCACTAGGAGAACTAAAAAAGGTGTAATATCTTGACAGAGGCTGTGTTTCCTGAATGTTTTTGAAGGCAATTATTTTAGCAGGTCTTTGGAAATGGTAAGTGTAAAGAACCTGGGAGATAGTTGTATCTTTTAGGTGTTCTAGCTTGCTGACTGTTACATGGGTGCAAAGAGTTAATTCAGTCCTGGGTGATTTTTGCACAACTGCAAGAATTCAAAGACAATGACTTCAGACAACCCTGATTACTAGTGCTTAACTGACAATACAGGTGTAAAAACCTTTTGTTGTTCGTCGTCTCTATCCAAAGGTGGCACTACCATCTCTATCTTGGGACAGAGTGAGGGCTTTTCAGGCAAGAAACCTTAAAGAAAGTGGACACTGTTAAAAGCCTCAGCCCTGAAGCTGAGAGGCAGAGACAGTCTGCAGAGAGACTGTAAACTGGCTTCCAGAAGAAGGGGGGAGCAGGTAGGGATAAGTAGGCCTACCCAAATTTGAGGGAAATCTTAAGCTTAGATAAGGCAATAAGGCACGTAGATATCTTGTTTTAACCCCTTTCACTGTGATTGCTATGTTCCTATGGATAAATAATGCTTGGCTTTGAAGAGACTGTTCCATGTCACTGCATCTACCTACTGTTCACAGCTCCCAAAGGGAAGTCTATAGCAGAGTCCAAGCCCAGTTGGACCTGCTGAGGAAACATGGTTGGTAAACGGGAGTTGTAAGCAGATGACTCAACCTAAAGGTCATGGGATTCCACTCTGAGAGTAGTGTAGGCACTGGGCCTGTCACTTAAAAGGGGTGCCCATGGAGAGACTGAGTGAGGGGTCACTCTGGAACCATGGCAGTAAGTAATACTAGATTTGTGTGCATTATGAGGCAGGGAGTGTGCGTGTGCAGTGTCTAGTGCAACAGAACCCGGAGCCCTGATTGAATGGCTAGGTGCTACTGTGTACGTTGATCAGTTAAACTGTGCCTAATAACTTACTAGACCTAGGAGCATAGTGTAAGGCAATGATCTGACTCTCAAGAATCGATGTATTATTGTGCTATCCTTTTGTCTGGCACTTCAGAGCCTGACAATGGGGGTTCATTTTATAATATGAAGTATAATTGTTCATCTCATTATAGCTTGATAACCAAACTGCTAATCCTAAAAACATGAAGTGCCGGAAAAAAGTAAAATTCAGCAGCCTGTTAAAGAGTGAGACATCTTCATGCCATCAGCGTGTATCTCCTGCAGAATGTATTTCAACTAAATCATATGAGTTGACAGCAGAAGTGCTGCCATCCAAACAACCAGACATTGAGATGGTAAGCATTTCTACTGTGCTGTTTACCCATGGAGGCTTAAAATGAGAAGAGCTCCCACAGATAAAAGTGAGAATTCCACTGGGCAATGATGGAAGCTGTGAAGGTTGATACAAAGCTGCAATCTCAAAATGACAAGTACTGTATTATCAGGCAAATGGAGTATATATTCACTTTGAAGCAGTGAAAGTTAGGCTTACGTTTACAGAGACGATAGTCCGTTTTCAGCCTTCCTTGTGCACCCAGAACTCTCACTGAAACATAAGTGTCCTGAGTGCACAAGGCATTCAGGATCAGGCCCTATATTGCTGAAAATGAATCTGGTTAGTGTAGGTTATACTCATTGGTCTTGTGTATACTAAGCTTCTGGTTGGTTAACATCTCCATTCTTTCATTACCAGTGGACTGAGTGCTAGTGTAGAATGCCAAGTGGCATCTTCACCACCCGCTCTGAGTAGTGTTAGAGTATGTAGTAAAGATGCCAGCAGCTGGTCTATATTAGTGCTTTGATCATTGGTAGTGCAACAGTTAGGAATTCTAACAAAAAGCTTGATCTAGACCAGTGGTGGGCAACCTTCGGCCCACGGGCCGCATGCGGCTGGTGGGCAACCTTCGGGCCGCATGCGGCCCATCAGGGTAATCCGCTGGCAGGCCGCGAGACCATTTGTTTACATTGACCATCCGCAGGCACAGCCGTCTGCAGCTCCCAGTGGCCGCAGTTTGCTGTTCCCGGCCAATGGGAGCTGCGGGAAGACCTGTTGTATGGCCTTGAGGATTGTGTGTCTGGTGCAGCAGCAGAAATTAGGTGGAATTCAATGGGAGCAGAGTTAGGCCAGTGCTGTGATGCTTTGGAACAAATCAGGTCTGCTGCATGCAACATGTTTGTCTCAGACACTATAAGTGAGGCTAAGATTATGTCATGGAAGTCTGTGACTTCCAGCGACCTCTGTGACTTTGGGAGCCCCGCAACTAACCAGCCTCCGCAAGCGGCAGGGGACCCTCCTGCAGTGGCGGGACCTCCTGCAACTGGCCAGCTGCCACCACTGCCAGCGACCCTTGAACTGCCAAGCTACCACTGCTGGCAGGGGTCACCACCGCTGGCAGCCAGGGCCCCACCGCAGCTCCCAGTTGCCAGCAGTGGCAGCAGACGGACCCCAGAGCTGCTCAGCGGCCACGGGCTCCCTGCAGCTCCCAGACACTTTTTTTCATGGCTTTTGAAAAGAAATAGGCAAAAAAGTGCATAAAATCATTTAAGTGTAGGACTGGAAGGAACCTCAGTATGTCATCTAATACAGTTCTCTGCACTCAAGGCAGGACTAAGTAATAATTAGACCATTCCTGACAGCTGTTTGTCTAACCTATTCTTAAACATCTCCAATGATGGAGATTCCATAACCTCTCAAGGCAATTTGTTCCAGTGCTTAACTATCCTGACTTTTACGAAGTTTTTCCTAAAGTCTAACCTAAACTTCCCTTGCTGCAATTTAAGCCTATTGCTTCTTGTCCTGTCCTATCAGAGGTTATGGAGAACAATTTTTCACCCTCCTCCTTGTTACAATCTTTCACGTACTTAAAACTGTTATGTCTCCTTCCCTGAGTCTTCTCTTCTCCATGTTAAACAAACCCAATTTTTTTCAAACTTTCCTCAGTTCCTACTTTCACTGTTAGATGTCTGATCACTACTAACCTTTTTGGTGAAAACTGAAACAGAAAAAGTTGTTAGTACTTCCACCATTTCTACATTTTTCGGTTATCTTTCCCCCTTTTCTTCATACTGAGTTTGATTCACAAAACAAAGTGTGTGTGGGGGGGAGGAGACCCTAAAAATAACATCAGCCTCGGGCCTCCAAATGCTGGTTTTTGGATCACTTTGTATGTTGTATGCTTCCTCTTTCTTGTTCAGTATGTTTAGGCTTTTCCAACTATTAAATTCCAAAACCAATCAGAATCAGGCTTTCTGAATTATGCCTCACTCAAAACTGAAAGCCTGAATAATACATGTTCAGAGGACTTTTCACCCTCCGCAGTAAGTGGCTGCAGAATTCATATGAAGTGGAATTCATGTGGCTGCAGAAAATCAAAATAAGTCACAAGTCTGGATTTTTAAAAATGATTAGATTCTCTCAAGGACAAATACATGAAACTAAATTAATTCTGAAAGTTGTGGGTGGATATGAAGTGGAGTGCTTTGGCAACAAAACTAGTGGGTGTCACTGACAACTAGTACCTTCTATCTTGTTTCCTAATTCAGAATGATTTGGAGAATCCAGGGAAGAGAGAGAACTCTTATCAGACCACTAGCCAGGGAAGAAGTGTCTAATCTATCTATTGACCGTGGGGTTGAGGAGTAAACTCTCGTCCCTTTATGCTGCAGTAAACTGATTCCATGCCTTCATTTAAAGAATACAAGAACAAAAGTAACATGAATGTAGGATGAACTGTAACTTGTCTTTACCTTTTAGATCAGTTTCTTAGAATTTTAATAGAATCCCAGAATGTGCCATTTGTACCAAGGGAATAGAATAGGACCCCAAATTACTAATGAAGGAAATTGCCAAGAGTATTTTTGATGTTTACATGCTCTATTGTATTTCTAAACAGGAAATGAATTCTAAAGTATTGATCACAGAAAAAAATAGACAATTGCTAACAAGCACAGCATACTTTCAGCCAGAAGAATTAGAGGTGAGATGAATATACAAAACAGTAGTGGGTACTATCTTTTTTTTTTTTTTTAAATATGGTAAAACAGTTGAAAGTGTTAAAGTTGATGGTTAATCTTTTTTTATAAATTAGGATTGTTTAGGAATAAAGTAGATGTACAATTTGTACGCCTCACTTATGCATGCAATTACCTGATTTGTGACACATTTTTAAGTTACAAACAATTGTGCAGCAAATCCAGTCAACTGGATGTTTCTTAGCATACCTACTTGTTAAAATTGAATGTTTGATTTTTAAAATGATTTTATATAGTTAAATGAACACCTTACAGCAGGGGTTGGCAACCTTTCAGAAGTGGTGTGCCGAGTCTTCATTTATTCACTCTAATTTAAGGTTTTGCGTGCCAGTAATACATTTTAACGTTTTTAGAAGGTCTTTCTATAAGTCTATAATATATAACTAAACTATTGTTGCATGTAAAGTAAATAAGGTTTTTATAATGTTTAAGAAGCTTCATTTAAAATTAAATTAAAATGCAGAGCCCCCCCAGACCGGTGGCCAGGACCCGGGCAGTATGAGTGCCACTGAAAATCAGCTCGCGTGCCGCCTTTGGCGAATGTGCCATAGGATGCCTACCCCTGCCTTACAGCTTTATTTGCACCAACATATTATTTCAAAAATGTTTGTTGAAAACAAATGCCACCCATATTTAAATTGCATTTTTAAAACCTTTAATTCCTTAGATTAATGCATTAGTTTTTATCTTTGTGCAGGACATGAGAAGAATCGAGATATAAACTGCACAGTTTTAGAGAGATGCTCCTTCAGTAGGAAGACTCCATAATATGGAACCAAATTATTCAGAAGGAAGATGTACTGGCTCTCTCCAATATTGTGTTGATATAATAATGCAGCAAGCTTTTTCTGCTGAACCTGCTTTAGAAACTCAAATTTATTAACCCCAACAAGCCGTGTGAGAGACGTATTAACGTTATTCCCATTTTATGGGAATAACGAGGATACTAAATCAGAGCATAAAGATACATCTACACTGCAGTTGGGAGGGAGATTCCCAGCCCTGATACAGACTCATGCTAGCACAAGAGGATGTTGTGGCACTGGCTGAGGCTTGGGCTAGCTGCCTGCACTCAGACCCAAGGGATTGGGTGGGTTTGAGCTCAGGAGGCTAGCCAGAGCTTCTGCCAATGCCACAACATCCACACTGTTGTTTTTAGTGCACTACCATGAGCCCCTCTATTGCACGTCTGTCTGCCTGCCTGTGCTGGGAGACTCCTTTCCCAGCTGCAGTGTAGACATATCGCAAATGATTTGCCCAAGGCCACAATGACTCTTCAGTGATTTGGGAGTTTGAGATTCCTAATCCTATTCTCTCAGCACAGGCCATCTCTCACTTAGGAGCTAGCCCATTTGAATTCAGTTTTGTTTATTACCTTACCAGTAAATCAGTTGAATTTTAAGTACATATTACTGATATTGCTTATATTTTGGTTGAGGTGTAGTTTAACTTGTCACCAGTGCACAAGGCCTCTTTTGGTGAAGACTTATTCCTAAATTCAACGGGTCCATATGTAAACTCAGAAGAAATTGCTCCTGCATCTTTGAGTTCAGAAGAAAAAACTATTTATCAGGTTGTAATCTTGATGTGTATATATTTTTAATTTTTAGCCCTGGCCTAATAGTTTCATGATAGAATGAGTTAGAGTATTACAATATTACACAGTTGAACTAGAACTTAATGATAGAAATATTTAAATGCTTGACTTTAAGTGTCTCGAATTTTTTGAGAACTGTTGCTATAGTATTTCATTAAATGTACAAGAATAATCTGTTTAATATTCTGTAGTAATATCCCTTGATATCTGTAATTTCTAATGGCTCAATTCTTCCCTCTTTGTACAAACTCCTACTGATATCAAGAACTTCCCTTAAACAAGGCATATGAGAAGATCACTTACATGTCAATAGCTGTTATATAATTGGAGTTGCTTCACTCTTCTTTTCAGTCTCTGCATAACAAAGAAACACAAAACAAGAAATCAGATACAAAAAACAAAGAAATCTGCTCTATTATTAAAACTTCACCAGGGCTTAGGGTCTCCATGGTTCACCGAACTCCAGTAAACAGAAACACATTGCATCCCCCTGAAGGAATACCTGAAGGTAACAGAATATAGAAAATTTTCATATGCAAATGATAAATACTTGCTTGAGTGTGGGAGGGTTTTTTGTTTTTTGTTTTTTTTTAAAGAAAACTACACCTCCCCCTACATCTGAGAGATGAAAAAATTATAATTAAGTGGTGCAACAGTGAAGCATTGACATTCTCCATAAGATTCATTTGGGAAGCTCAATAAAATGACAGAGCTTTCCTCTTCGAAACACCTTTCACACCTGTGTAGTGAAATCACTGTGCATTATAGGTGCACAAGGACGGGAGAGGGTTCAAGAAATCTCCCCATACTCTAACTGGACCCAACCCTCCATGCAAGAGCCACAGAAAGTTGCAGTTTCTGCATTTGCTTGTCCACAGAGATTACATGTGTCCTCATGGGTACTTTACACCCCAAAACGGACAGGAAGGGGGCATTAAAATTAGACTTACACAACTTATCAAGGTATTGGTCCTCTACCACACCTTTGCTCTTCCAATGATAAGCCTCACTTACCCACCTTTCTGATGCTTCAAGTACCTCTGTACTTTGGGCCCATGCTGCCCTATGGTTGGGAATAAAACTCCATGTCAATATTTGACATATCTTTTCTAAATCCTTCCTTAAAACCCACGTTTGCCATGATGTTTACAAATCATACTCTGGCATTGGTTAGGCTAGTGGCCAGCTGAGGCTTTTAGTTTTCTGCTAAACTCTGCCCATTTTGTTGCATCTTCCTCCTCCATCCCATTTGTCATCTTGTATCTTGTCGAACACATAGACCATAAATTCTCTAGTGTAGGAACAGTTGTCTGTACTCTGTATGGTTCTTAGGCCCTGATCCGAGATTGGGGTTCCTAGGTGCTACCTTTAATTCAAATAGTAATATCTCTTACAGGCATATTGTTCTGAAGATTTAAATCTGGTACTTCAGCTGCTTAATTTAATAATCTATTCAACACCCTATCTCTCAAAATATGTTTTGACACAAAAATACCATAAGCATGAACTTTAGAGAATTGTGAAGATATTTATGTAGCGGAATGAGTATTTGGAAGCACTCAGTTTTGTCTGGTCTATCTTCTAAGGTGTGATAAGCTCATTGGGACCCCATACATGTTCCTTTTACCTTCTTTAGACATTACAATGAAAGTTCTTTTTAAAAATATATTTGAGTTTAAGTAACTTAAGTCATAGCTTATTTGTACCTAATTATTATATTTCAGTGTTTGCATTTTATATTTTACAGCCAGAAGGGACCATTAGATTATCTAATCTGATTTCCTGTATATCACAAGAAGTTGTATTTCACTCAGTGTATTGAGCCCTATAACTTGTTTGAATAAATCAGATCTTTCAGAAAGGCATCCAGTCTTGATTTTGAAGACTTTTAAGAGATGGAGCATTCACCACTTCCCTTGATAGTTTATTCCAACGGTTAATTGCCCTCCCTGTTAAAAATTTGTGCTTTATTTCTCATTAGAATTTGTCTGGCTTCAGCTTTCAGACACTGGTTCTTGTTTTGCCTTTTCCCTGCTAGATTAGTGCTCTTAAGTAACTTATTTTCTCACCATGAAGGTACTTATACGCTGTAATAAAGTCACCTCTCAGTATTTTTTCTGATCGGATGAATAATTTCCCCCTCTATGGCATTTTCTCCAGCCCGCAAACAATTTTTGTGGCTCCCTTCCCTATTTTTCAACATCCTGTTTAAAACATGAACACCAGAACTGGATGTAATATTCTAGTATTGGTTTCACTAATACTGTAAACTTTTCATTTGCAGATTTCTTGGCATGCCACTGGATGGCATGTCTCTACTTAGTAGTTAAGTTTAAAGTCATTCTTCTAGTTTTAAGAATGTTATTTGTTTCAAGCACTTTTTCAGAAAAACTAATTACAGCTAGTTGGCCATTTGGACTATGGCATTATTTAGCTTCAACCCAGAGACGAGACACTAGCACAAAATGGCTCATGGAAGCTTTTAATGCAAAAGATTATATTGTTTATATTTTACCATGTTACAAGAATACATAGATCATCTCTAGAACATAGGCTAAGTGCTTTTAAAAATGTGTCAAAATTATCAATAGCTACTCCTCTGTATAGATATAGGAGTATAGAGACAAGGGAGCGTTCTCTTTTCATCTTGTGCACAATGGCATTAGGAAAATGCAGAACCTATTTCAAAATAACTGGTAGTAAGTAACTAAAATAAACATTGGTTCAGAAATAATGGGACACTTGTAAAACATAATGTGATCCAATTCTAAATCAAGATGTACAAGTATTTATAAAGCATTACAAACTGCTTAGTCATATGAGCAGTAGGGGAATTCTGAGCTTCTTTGCTCTTCTAGGTTTTTGAGCTTTTTCTCATAGTAGAAACATTAGCAAGCTAGTAGGCTGGGTTTGCATGTAGCCTTTACTTTGAAATCTGAAATCAAATTCTGATCAGGTCACAAGTAGACTCGTGAAATCTTTTAAAAAATATCCACTGTCCATTATAAACTCATTTGACAGACACTTCCTTGGGGGGAGGTGGTAGCCAAGAACTACTAATTTCTATCTTCCAGTGGGCTTGATCCTGCAATGGACTGAGCACTCTGGCCCTAGCCCAGCAAAGACATGCTTACCGTCAAGCATAAGAATATTCCCATTGAAGTTAAAGCATTAAGCATATGCTTAAAATTAACCATATGTGACTAATTGCACTGATTTCAATGGAAATATGCTTATGTTTAAAATTAAGCATGTGCTTAAATTTTCCTGGATTGGGGTCAGTGTGTTCAGTATCTTGTAGAATTGAGCCTCATATGTACATTTCCCATAATACCCTACTTTCCGTGAACAGATTATTACGTTTTTTCATATTGTAGCTCTGGCATGTTATAGCTCTGTTGAAATGTTTCAAATTATAAACACTGCATTAGAAAACTCGTCTATTTTTTTTTTTGAGACTCTGTATATAAGACTTGGAGAACTGAATGTTTAAACCTAGGTTCTCAAAAGTACTGAGCACTTAACAGCTCCTATTAACTTAAAAGTTTTAGAGACTGATATTTAACTTTACGTAATTATACATTTAATACATTAAGTGAAACTAATATTTACTAAAAACGTACACTGTTGGTGTTTAATCTGTCAAATTTCTAATAGCTGTACAAAAATGTTTAAATCCTATTTGTTTTTGTTCCTCTTTCTGCATACATTTTCCACTTCCCCTCTCTATATACTGTCTACTTCCACTTCATCTATTTCTGTGATCCTCCTTCACCCCCCTTTAAATTTCACTTGTGGAGGATCTGATCATAGTTCTGTAGAGTAGATGTCAATTCATTTGGGGTATTCTATGTACAAATGGCTCCAGGTTCAGGCCTCTGGTAAGTATGTAAAAGGCAAACTTAAGGTATTAAACTCAAAATAATGTTAGCTTGCTGTAAGCATGTCTTTTCAAGCTTTTGTCTTGTTAAGCTTTCCGAAACATGAATACACCTAAAGAATTCCTAGAACCATATCCTGAAATTCATTTCCATGTAACTGTCACGCACATACATTTCTGCATGTACTGGCAATCACTGAGAAATACTTATTGTATGTAGGCTGTAGCCACTTACTAATAAGAGCAGGATCAGGACAGTATTTCTGATCTGTAACTTTTAGGGAAAATATGTCTGCAGAACAAATAGCTGCACAAATTTTAAATACTGTTATCCTGAGGGTCACCAGATGGCACAGTTGCACATAGTCTTACAAGGTCTCATTATTAGTGAGAGTACCGTTCTTTCTCTGAAGAAATACTTTTTGACATTTCTTTTTAGAGGAGTCGTGGCAAGAGGTAAGAGTTTGCTCTGTTCCTTAATCTTTCTAACTAGTCAGCTCTTGAAACAGTAGCTTCCTGGGAAGCTGTTTTGGCTGAGATTTTTAAAAGGGAGGGATTGCCTGCATGCTGTTTGTGACCACCTCTGTCAAGGGCTGGGGTATATAATGCAAAATAAACAAGTTGTATTAAGGATATACCCAAACTTTGCATTGCCGATTTCTCCTCTAACAGGAAGCTGACCTGTAAGGCCCTGATACCTGCTACCACTCAGCAGAGGGCTCACTATACATACCAGTTATGCCACAGACTAACTAAAGAATTTGTTGGACTGATATATTTTAGAGAGGGATAACTTACACACACAAACTTATTTTTACCCTTACATTATTTTTCAGATGTTATTACAAGTACCAAAAACTGGGTCTACAGTGACCATGGATGAGCTCTTTGGTTTTCTTCAGGAGTCAAATGAAAGAATTAAAGGTCCCACTGTAAGGGGCAGAAGTATATGATCACGATATAGAAGAGGAGGCTCACAGAAGTGTAACTTGCATTGTATAGTGTAGTCCATTATCTATAGATGTCAGTTGTTGAGGCATCATTTGAAATGGCCTGTTCTTACATGCCTTGCAGGAAGTTCTTAATGATTTGTTTAAAAAAATTGTACAAATAAGTAATATTTTGACTCGGGCAGTGTTCTCTAGGATATATTCAATTAATTGAAAAAATATGCATGGAGGGCTGGGTGATTAAATTGTATTAAATAGAAACATTTGGATTGATATGCCAACTTGCTAATATTTATAAAGAAAATTATGAAAACTTTAAAACTGGTGCTGAAGTCCTGATTATTTTTTGTAGTTAAGAATAATGTTCATGAAAGTGAGAAACTTAGTGTTGATGTGATCCAAGTAGACAGCTTGCACATGTACCTCAGTCCTGTTCTACGGCATCTGATATGATCATTCTGAACAGACACTAGTTAACTTATGGTGGTGCTCTTGCCATATGAAAAATATCTTCTGAAGGTCTAGATGAAATACCGTATTAGAGCCTGACCTTGGAAACCCCTACTCATGCAAGTAATCCCACTGAAGTCTATCAATAGGACTAAGTAAAGGCTACTCACGTAAGAGTGTGCAGGTTGAAGCTTTAGAGCTGCAATCCTGCAAGCAGTATGCATGTACATAAAATTCAGCACACGAGTAATTGTATTGACTAGGCAGGGTAGTAATAATAATACCATACCCTGACTTTTGTGAAACTACTCACATGCTTACATTTTAATACAGGCATACAGGGCCGGCTCCAGGGTTTTTGCCGCCCCAAGCGGGGCAGGGGGGAAGTCTCAATCTCAATCTCTGCCGCCGCCGCTTCAGTCTTCAGCAATTCGGCAGCGGGTCCTTCGCTCCAAGAAGGGAGCGAGGGACCCGCCGCCGAAAAGCCAGACGTGCCGCCCCTCTCCGTTGGCCACCCAAGCACCTGCTTGAGGGGCTGGTGCCTGGAGCCGGCCCTGCATGCATAAAATGTACATGTTTGCAAGATGGGGGGCCTAGTTGTTTTACCTTTGATCTAAGACATTTTCTAATTCTGCAGTAAGTTTCCAGATACTATTGCTCAGTTTTGACAGTGAAGGAGGGAGTGGTATTTGTCTAAAACAAAAGTAAGGTGATCAATTCGGAAGGAGTCAAAGGTCATTAGGTACCCGCATTCCATTGACTTTCAATCTGATTTGAGTACCGGCTACCTTAGACTCCTTTAGAAATTCCTAGCCTACGGGAGCACATCCTAGGTTTCTTAAAGAACCACAGCCAAAGTTGCAACCACTTACAAACCTGGAAAGAATAACCTGAAAGAAAAGGGATGGAAGTGCTCAGCCTACATCAGTGGGTCATAAGTCTTGGTCTTCCTATGGCCACTCTTCTATACCACAAAGCAGCTACACAACTTAGCATAATTCATTTTAATTTCCTTAGACAAATATTACAGCTACCTTTTTTGCTACGCTAGCCAGCTGTCCTATATGGCCTAATTCAGGGGTCGGCAACCTTTCAGAAGTGGTGTGCCAAGTCTTCATTTATTCACTCTGATTTAAGGTTTCGCGTGCCAGTAATACATTTGAACGTTTTTAGAAGGTCTCTTTCTATAGGTCTAGAATATATAACTAAACTATTGTTGTACGTAAAGTAAATAAGTTTTTAAAAATGTTTAAGAAGCTTAATTTAAAATTAAATTAAAATGCAGAGCCCCCAGACCGGTGGCCAGGACCTGGGCAGTGTGAGTGCCACTAAAAATCAGCTCGTGTGCCGCAGGTTGCCTACCCCTGGCCTAATTCTTTAACATTAGACTGATTCTTAATATCACTAGCTTCCCCTTATGAATCCATCAACTGAGGATGGGTTTTTAGCCTTATGTATTTAAACACAGGTGCAGTGCATTTAACCCATTGTGCATTCACTTCAGTCCTATTTAATGAGATGATTAGCTAGATTGCATTCTTTAGTACACACAATGAGTTTAAAAACCCTAATGTAAAGCATTCACATATTCAATAACTCATCGTTGTTGCAGTGAGTGCTGCTGTCGGTTTCTTTTATAATACTGTAAAAATTTGCTCTGGGATTAATTATCTTGACCATATTCCATCCTAAATCAATTTTTATGTTCCCAGCAGAACTTCCTTAAAGGTAGGTTTTATAAACAAAATAGAGGGTTTTTTTTTTCCCCCACTAATACTCTAAAGGCCACCCAGTCTCCCTGATACTTTCTAAAACATAAACCCCAACAAGGTCACTGTTTTATGAGATTCCCCTCTGCTGCCTCCTGGAACGGTTCTCCACTGTTGACACAAACACAGTGACATACTTTGAATGACATGCTTCTGATTTCATCCAGGAATCTGCACCATGCAGCTTCTCAGTTTTAATTTAAACTTTATATTGCATACGATATAGTAAAGGCTTACATTTGTTCTTGACAAAAGTCCTTATTTTAAGTTACAAAATAGAGTATTTTGTGCCTTGGATGTAACTGGGCTCGGAGTGGGGTATGTAGAGCAGTTCTAAGCCATTAGGCTATGTGAATGACCCCTTTTTTGTCCCCCTCCTATGCACTTTGGGCATCCACCAACTTTTCAGCAGAGGCTGGCCCCATGAAGATTATTTGATGTGCACTGTACGTAGAGGAAAGAGAGGAGTCAAATAGTATTTCCTGATGGCTTCAGAAGAAGGCTCCTTATTTCCCATCTCCTCCAGGACTGTGCAAAGGTGAGCATGCACCTGATTTGCAGGTTAGATTATCAGTCCCATTGATTTAGTCCATAGATTACTAAAGATGCTGAATGTTTCAAATAACATGGGTAAGAGGTTTTTAGAATACTATTTCACCCATGCACCTTTCTTTTATTATTAGAAAGGTTGACTTGGATACCCACAGATTTTTCTGATCTTGATGACAACCACTGGCTGTCCCTTCAGATGCCTGTACGCATACAGATCCTGCTTTTTTAATAATTTAAACAACATTGTGTGACTTTCTAAACCTCTTAGTTTATATCCCTTGTCATTAGTTTCTTGGCAAATCAGAATTTCTTGAGATTCTCAAAGCCAAGCATAACTTTTTTTTACCAATGTCCAACTTTAATCAGTAAAGTTTAGGGCCTGATCCTACTCTCACTAAAGTCATTTCAGTTGCAACTCTTTGACTTCAAAGGATGTATAACTAGGCCCCAAGTCTATATTATAAAGGTTATAGCATCACACTGAAAATCTTTGTCCATTATATGCAGTATTACAGAGTGCGTTCATATTTGGTAAACCAATTGGTGTGCATTTGGTAAATCACTGTAACAAGAAATTGTTCCTAATACCATTATTGCCAGATATCATAAGCTTTTGCTTTGGTCATTGTTACACTTAAACTTTAGAGCCCCTGGAAGGTTTGGGTTTTTTTTAAGCTGTATATCTGACTTATAAGTTTCTTTTTTTAAGATCTGCATCATCTTAAATTTAATTTTCATGCCATATGATCACCTCTATGCCAATCACATTAAAAGTGAAGCAAATAAGAGTGAGACACAGTGTTGGGATGACTAAATCTAGAAATAGCATAGCATAAAACTTGAGAGAATTACCGAGTGCCTGAATTCTTATGCATATGAGTAAAATTACTCACATGGCTAGATGTTTGTAGGATTGGGCGCTAACATCTTCTTGTCCCCCACACAGCTACGCTTTTTAAATCATTTTCATCTCTGACCCTGACAAATGCTACTAAATGTTTTATTTAGTATAATTAATTACCAGTTTAGCTCCTCTTTTGCCCCAGGAAGGAAATTCTATTCATGTTGAGGCCACAACAGCATCCAGTCTTGTTCTGTTTTTTATACCAGTTAGGCATTTTCCCATGTTTTGAGTCTAGGCAGAAAAATGACTGCATAAAATTTCACTGGAAATGGAAAATGGCTTCTCAGTATTAGTGGGGAAAGGTTACAGGTCACAGTCAGTCCCATGTATAATGCTTAAGGGCCCAATTGTGCAGGCAGCTCTCATAGGAGCAGTCCTTGTTCACTGAAGTCAAGGGGACTTCTCCATGAAAAATTTAGGCCAAAATATATCTTTGAAGGATTTTAACTGTCATTTCAGATGAATCATAGCCTATGTAAGAACTACACTAGAATTATTTATTTTAATCACCGAAATATGTAATATAGATACATGTTTAGTAGAGAGATTTGACTTAGAAATTAGATTTTAAATAGAATTTGTAAGCAAGACAATTATTTTATTAAGTGTAAAAGTAATTTACAGATGGGTGCTTTTGATTTTAAGTGCTTCCAATTTAAGGGGAAAAATACTTGATGCCTCCTGTGTATATGTATGTGTAGATATAGATAGATATATAGATATATATGTATGTGTGTGTATTTGGTATAATAGGATTATACAGTCTTTGTGAGTCACTGATACGTGCAATAAACTTTAGAGCATGTGCAAATGAATTTTTGTCATTTCATAGTCTCTGAAGGCTGGGTCTGTTGTAGACCCCAAATCTGTAAAGAGTCAGCTCCCATTGACTTCAATGGGCTTTGGATCAGATCCCAGGTAGAGGAGGGAATATCCATTTTAAAGGGACTCCATCAATTTAAAGTCTATTCAATCTCAAAAAATGAATTAAAAGTTGTCCCAGATACAACTGTGAAACCATTACAGAATTAAGGAACGGTAGTTTCATATTAAAGAATTCTCTCCCTTTTTTGCTGTGTGAAAAAATCATATAAACAGGGGAAACTAAGGCTCCTTTTCTTAGAAAGGCTTTGGGGGCAGAGAACCTCTTTCCATATATAGCTCTCTTATAGATTCATAGATTCTAGGACTGGAAGGGACCTCGAGAGGTCATCGAGTCCAGTCCCCTGCCCGCATGGCAGGACCAAATA
>NW_020664980.1:6180924-6293486 GCF_002925995.2 Terrapene triunguis
ACTGTAATTCTACCACATATACCTTTTCTCTCTTTCTTACACACACACACACACACACACACACACACACACACCCCGATGTAGCAAGGTCTAGCAATGCTGGAAATATGTCAATTTGGCATCTGGATCCTGCCAGGTTCTGGCCCTCTACAAATTCCACTGCCTAAATAGAAATCCTAGTTAGCCACTCTTGTTGCATCTGAGTACCCAGGAATTGTACCATCAAAATAGAGAACAAGTGGCACTGCTAGTAGTGGAAGAAGAAATTTTGCCCCCCAGTAAATCCTGGTAGAAGAAAGCTGCAAAGACTCTGTTTCACCTGCATCCTGCTGGATTTGGTGTATTTATGGCTGCAGCCCCTCCTCCCCACTTTTAATACACGCAGTACAGATGCAGTTTCTCTGGGTCCACCAGAATAATCCAGATCCTACTGGAAAATGGGGATGTTTCCTAATGTGCGGATACGATTGGGTGGGCAATTCAGAGGCTAGAGCCCAGTGTTTTGCATCGTTGGGGTATATGAGGCTCGATTGTTGCACCTGGAGCCTATTCTCGATTGAGGCAGGGGGGTTATTTTTATTTTATTTTTTGGAGGACCAGCAAAAATTGGGATCCGGCTGCCTGTCCTGGACGTTTGAAGCACCGTTGCTCCGAGACGCACAGGGCCTAGGGGTCTTTGCTGGAGAGGGATGTCTACACACTCGTTCTGGATTTATGTGGGGGAATCGGGGGGATCCTGGCTGGATCCAACAGGGGCTACGTGCAGGATGGAGGTTTTTGCAACGCTGTTGCAATGGGATCCGGGCGGCCCCGGCGTTATATTCGGTGCTCTAGGCGAGGTTAGATTTATTCTCCATTTAGCCAGTGGGAGCTGGGGCCAAACACTAGCAGGATCCATCCAGCTCTCCCCCGGCCCTACCAAACCCCAGCCGGGCTGCCGGGGCACGTGGTGCTGGGGCCTCAGCCACTCAGCTGTGCACGGCGCCGGAGAAACCCCTCCCGGGCCCGCCTCCCTGCGATCCTCCTCTTCTGGCAGCTCCAAGTGACTAATTTTTGTCATATGACTGTGACACCAAATGGAGTCGGGTTCGCGGAACTAGCTGCCTGCCGGAGGAGTTTGCTGCTCCAGCCCCAGCGCCTCCGCTGGTTGGAGGGAGAGAGAAGGAGGCTGGGGGGGCAGCGGGGAGCAGCGCGCCCCAAAATGCCACCCACCCTGTTTCAGAAACTCTTCAACAAGAAGTACGGGCTGATTTCCCCTGCCCGGGACTCCAGGGAGGAGTGTGTCTTCAGGTAAGGCGGGGGGAGCCCTTTCCTCTGTCTCGCCCCTGCTCACCAACTTGGGCCAGTTTGTTACCTTTTTGCTGGCCTGTAGCCCCCCCCCCCCCCCAAGGAAGAGGCCAGAGAGGAGGGGGTCTGGGGGGGGTCTCATTCCCTTGCTGATTGTGCGCGCTCTGAGCACTCTCGTGTGCACGATTCGATACGCTGCTGAGTTGGCTCCTGGGCCCCTTGCAGTCCCCCTCCCCCGTTTGACACACATGTAGTTTGCATGTCTCCTGCCTCGTCCTCCCCACCCCCTTTCCCAGGAGAGCCCCGGGGGTGGAGAGGTTTCTTGGCCTGGGTTCCTCCGGCCACACAATAAGCTAGACGGAAACCCCTGATGTGCTTGTAGCAATGCACTAGGAGGACGCGTGCAACATTGTTTCTCCAGAGAGCTTTCCTCGTAAAGGTGCCCTCGGTGTGTTCTCCTCCTGCGGCGCCCCTTGGGGCGACCAGCCCTCCGAGCCCGTCGCTCTGCAATGAATCTCATTTGCATCGCCGTCCTCTTTGTAAAAAGTTGCAGAGCAGAAGTAGCCCCTTGGTTAGCGCCCCCCAAGATGAGCTGCTTTCTCTGATCAGGTGGTGACTCTTCCTTTCGGAGTGGGTTGGGGTCTCTTCTCCCTTCCCTGTCCCCAAATCCCCCCCCTTTTTTCGCCTTTGATGCGTCTAAAGCCCCTTTAAAAAAAAACGCCATTCTTTTGGCTTTCTTGAAGTTGGGCGGCGGTTGCTATCTGGCAAGAGCGACCTTAAAAAAATAGTCAAAGGGAAGAGCAAATGCGAAATGTGCGGCTGCCAACAGAAGTGTAGGGTTACTCCTGAAATCTGTCATGATCTAACCACAACAAAACTGAATCCATCAAAGACTGCCAAACACAACACTTCAAGAAAAAAACGCTTGCCCCCCCAGAATGTTCCTCCCTCGTCACCTCTTACAATGAAATGCTTCAGTTTGACCTGGCTGTATGTGTAATTGCCTCTGTATTTCTGAAATCCTAACAGTCTACGGGTTTTTGTTGTTGTCTGGAGAAAGCAGATCCCTAGAGGTCCATGGACTCTTGTCTGGTATAAGGACTTGAGTTTGCAGTTCTTTATGACGCCTCCAGTGAAAAGTTAAAAATCAGGGACCAGAACTACTCTCTGGCAGTTTTCCCATATTGTGACCTATACACATTTAAAAAATAAGTTAAAAGGTTGACCTAGGAAAAGGTATTTTAGGTGTCTATAAAATAATAATAGTAATAGATACACAGAATAGTACCTACCCAGTAGATTTCTGTAGTCCTAATCAGCTTCCAGTCACAGTTGGAGTAGCAAAAATCTGGTCTAGTTGCAAACTATTAATTTAAAACACAAACATAATTTTGTAACTAAAATGTAAATGATACTTTCTTTGCATTTATTGGCACGAATAGTATAATTGGCTACTTGGAACCTCTCTTCATTTAATATTTTGAATATCTTTTTGAGTTTCATTGCGTGATGTAACACCAAATGTGTAGTCCTAAGGCTGCCCTCTGGAATGGTATATCTGTTGATCAACGTTTCTTTGGTTGTTCAGACTGTGTCACTGCGAGCATCTGGGGTGGTAATTGGTAAAACACACTCACTATTGTCTCAACATAGCCATTTTCACAGCATACTGATTAAACTTCCATGTTCTTAGGAAGTCAGTGAGAACTTTTGGAAATAACCTAGAATCCAATGTTGTAAATGTTGGAATATACCTTTAACAAAGTTTGTTTATAGCTGCTAAAACACCTTCATTTCATTTTCCTGTTGAGTGGTTCCTTTTTTTACCGACATATTAGATGGTCCAAAATTCCTTTTTAACAAATGTGCGTGTGTGTGTGTGTTTTCTCGATCACTTTAATATCTTGCACCTAGCTCTCATGACTGGGAGAGGGCTCAAGGGCTGTTCTAGCCAATTACTGTATATCTTACCTGTTTCTCATGCTGCTAAGACACTTCTTAATGATAAACTTCTACTGAGGACTTGGTGTATAACTCAACAGCTGCGTTCCACACACTTGGGGATAATCTGAGGATTGTTTGTTGTAAGGAAGAAAAAATTAGTATATCATCCTCCAACATCTTTTTTCTCCTTTTAACACAGAATATTGTGTGCCAGAACTGGACGTGTCTTTTTCAGATTACCATTTTTTCCCTGTAGTACAATTAAGATATTTTTATATGCTGAATCTATTAGTGGTCATATTCAGGTTTTTAAGTTTTATGTCTAAAATATAGTTAAATAGAGACACATACTATATGGAATGTTAATAAAAAGGTGTCTTCCTAACCTTCTGTTAATATTATATTTTGCTAAACTGAATTTTCCAATGATAAAACTCTGAATAACAGGCCTATGTAAAGTACCATGCTAAAGCCAATAATCAGCATAACAGTTGTCTTATAAAGGCAAGTGAAAGTACAATCAACCCTTGGACGGTGCACAGAATTCCTTTAAAGCCATAAAGGTAGGAAACAGGTATTTTACTTTAAATAAGGCCTTGCCTGAGTTCCAAATACTGCATGAGTGCAGAATCAGACTTGTATTTCATGAAAGGAAACCAAACTTCTCATATGATCTGGGCCACCCTACTAGTAGCTGGTAAGCACTTAAAACTCCAGTGCATCCTCCGAATGTTTGTTGTATGTTGATATGAAATTCAAAGGAGAGGGAGGATGGTCTTGTGGTTAAAACACTGGCTTCTCTTTATAAGACCTGAATGTTGTTATTATTTTGCCACAGACTTCCTTTATGCAAGTCGCTTAATTTCTCTCTGCCTCAGTTTCCCTATCTGTAAAATGGGGATAATTCTTAGCTAAGAAGGGCATGTGATGATGAACTTATCTGTGAAACTTTGAAAGAATGTGCTATAGAAGGACAAAGTATTTATTAAAATATTAGGGATGAGATTTTAAAGAATCGGTGCTTAAGTTAGGCACATAGGGCATTATCTTGCATCACTGAACTCAAGGATACCGTTGCCGTTGATCTCAATGGGAACAGGATCAGAGCCCTAAATCCTTACTGAGGTTCCTAAGAAAGAGGCCCAGTTTTTTAAAGCACCCATCAGTTTAATTTTTGAAAAATTGGGTCACGTATTTAAAGGGGAAAAAAAGTCTTGGTCTGTGTGTCTGGACTTATTGCCTCCTTTGAGGCAACAGTTATTGCTCTGGGGGCATTTAAAAACAAATCTGCAACCAACTGTTAAATAGAACATTTAAGAGCAATTGTCATGCAAGGGTATGGAACTGAGTAACTGACATGTGAGTGATATCAAGGTAACTTGGTGCAAGTTACTCATTCTTCCCAAACTATGAATACATTTTGCATTTGAGTCATGCTTGCAAAATTGTTATGAAAATTTACCAGAAGAGGCACAAATTCTACTGAACTTACAATATTTTAATGAAAGCAATATTTTCCCCCCAAAAATTTATTTACCATGGGTGCGTGGAGTCTTGCAAGGCAGAATCAAGTCAGACGATGGGAAATGCTTCGGGAATGAGTGTTAATTAAATTAGAAGTTCCAGAGTTTTGTGATTGATAATGTGGCACTCCCTAAATTAGTAGATTAGGGCCCAATCCTTCAAACATTCCCACACATGTTCAACGTTATTTACACAAGTAGTCTTATTGAAATCAATTAGAGGAGTGATGTGGAATGCAGCTAATGTTGGTACGCTGATTACTTGTGTGAGTACTATTTGCAGTGTTTGTACAATATGGTTTCAATCTGAGGACCCAGTTCTGCACGAAATGGAGGCGTAAAATCTTTAGCAGAAGCCATGAAGAAGATTCTGATGTCTTCCTCTTTAATTGCGATATAGCAAGATTTCTCCTTAGAGAAGTAGTTGCTTTGCCTGCTAGTTCATAACTACACTTAATTGAGTTGTGTTAAGAGCACTTAAGTTGTATGAAGTATGTACACGATCACATTTTGATCTAATATGTATGTAAACACCCATATTTTACCCAAGCTTTATACCAAAGATTTTTTTTATAATTCAGGAAGTAATTTCATCTAGTGAGATACCTAAGTGCGTTCTGTATTAACAGGGGAAAAAAGCAGAACATTACTGCAGCCAGCTCAGGGAAGACCTCGCTGTGCAGCCACAGGGTTTAAAAAGCAAGTAAAATGTTAGGCCTGGTCTACGCTAACCCCCCCAATTCGAACTAAGGTACACCACTTCAGCTACGTGAATAACGTAGCTGAAGTCAACGTACCTTAGTTCGAACTTACCGCGGTCCAGACGCGGCAGGCAGGCTCCCCCGTCGACTCCGTGTACTCCTCGCGCCGAGCAGGATTACCGGAGTCGACGGCGAGCACTTCTGGGTTCGATTTATCGCGTCCAGACAAGACGCGATAAATCGAACCCAGAAGTTCGATTGCCTGCTGCCGAACCAGCGCGTAAGTGTAGACAAGCCCTTAGGTTACATATGGAATGGAGACTAAATGGAAAGTAAAGTAATGCCAATGTATAAATCAATGGTATTGCCCTCATCTGGAATACAAAGCGCAGATCAGATCGCCTCATCTCAAAAAGGATAAAGCAGAAATAGAGGGAGTCCAGGCATGGGTGCTGAGATTGATCCGAGGCATGGATAAGCTCTCATATGTAAAGATATTGAAAAGACTGGCATGTTTACCAGAGAGATGTGCTAGGGTTTTCAGAGTTAGGTGCCCAACTCCCATTGAACTTCAATGGGATTTCAGTGTCTAACTTCTGCAGGCTCCTTTGAAAACGCTAGCTGAGATGAATGAGAGGGGACCTGATAAATGTGTAGACAATGAATGGTACAGAGAAGGTAGATTGGGAACTTCTGTTCACCCTGTCTCATACTGTGGGAACTGGGGGATATTAAATGAAATCAAAAGGCAAATTCAAATCTTATAAAAGGAATTATATTTTCACACAATGCAAAACTAGCGTGTGGAACTCACTGCGATCTCACTGAGGCCAGAAGCTGAGAAGGAGTCCAAAAAGGATTAGACATTTATGGACAGCAAGAATATCCAAGCTGTAATAGTAATTATACGTTAAAAGAAATACCCCTAGGAATTTTGGAAGGGATATTAACCCTTAACATGCTGTAGGGCATAAGCTAACCTCTGCTATTGGGGAATAGGAGTAAACTTTCCCTAGGGCACCTTACACCATAACTAACTACTGCAGGGTTTCTTGAACCTTATTCTGAAGCATCTGGTACTGGTCACCGTTGATGACAGAATACTGGACTAGGTTGACCACTGGTCTGATCCAGTCTGGTAATTTGGCAATTCCTATGTTTCTGTGTTCCTGTTGTTAAAAACAAGTCCATCCAGACTTAAAATCGAGGATGTTTGTTTATTTATTTATTTAAAATAGCCATTAGATTAACCCTATGCAATATGAATTCTCTAACCAACCGATGTATGAAAAATAAAGCAAGAAAAAAAAAATCTTATTAAATTAAGCAGCATCTGTTGTTCATCTTGCTAAACTGTCACCTTCACAATACATCCTAGTTGTGCTGTTTATATTACTGAATGCTGGAGGCAGGGTCAGAAGGTGGGTAAATATGGAATTTTTTTTTGGATTTCTAATAGTGCACTACGGTGCTGCATTTAATTGTATGTTACCAGCTGCCTCATCATTCAGTTTATTTTTACTTTTTCCGCAAATGAAATATTCCTTTTATTACAAGTCAAAAACTCAGGAGTTAATGAGATATTCATGGTTAACAGCAGGCTACATCTTTCTATATAGTTCAAGTATGTTGCTCATTTTGAGCCTTTTAAGGTATGGGTCCTCAACCTCATTATAGACTCACCCCACTAGCGTAAAGAAATATAGGCCTATAATGTTTACCTGTGGTTTGATGCACTCTTGTGTTCTGTGTATGACAGAGCTATTGAGCTTCCTTATGCTACACAGAACAGTTCTGCGCACTCGAGTTTTCTTGTGCATCTAGCTATCCCTTAGTTCCTTCAGGCCTGAGCTCAATAGAACCTCTCAGTATTTTGTTTGATCTCAGGAGCTCTAAAGAATAATTTTCCAGTCCTTGGTGGTGTTCCATGAATGCCTGTCAGCTTTATTTTGCTCTTGTCAAAGCATCTGTTATAGGGGTACAAATATGTGGGAATTGTTCCAACTTAAAAATATACTATACAAATTCCTCCTCCTCCTAACAGCAGGGAGTATCTCTGCAGACATTTCCCCACCAGATGCTCTTTTTAGGTGTTTCTATATCTGAGGGAGAACACAATTTGCCAAATAGGGAGAGACAGGGAATAAATTACTTTTGTGTCCCCTGCTTGTTTATGGACCAGACCACTTGCAGCGATTCTGGAAACATACTTTTTCTTGGGGTCTTTCTGGAGCACAAACTGCTTGATTGATAATGATTTGTCAAGTTTCCAGTATATATGAAAGATCTAAGGTTGGCTGTAGAGTAATATTTCCTGAAAGCAGATGAGGCAAGTATCCGCTATCAACCCTCCATCTTCTGTTGCAGTAGCTTTAAAATGTATCCTGAGATTTATTTTATTTTATTTATTTACTTTATACATAATATTGGCAGTTGAAATTATGAAGGGAATTGGAATAAACCTAGGAATGAGAATGAGTAGCATGATACAAAGATGCTCTAGAAGCCAGAGGAAGCAATTCATCTGCATAGCCATCCCTCTCCCATCATAACTTGGAAATTAATGGAAATGAATAAGTCTGAAACAGATTTCTAGTCATGAGGGGTACCTCTCAGGACTGGACGCAGGTGACTTTTTTTTTTTTTAAAAGGGAATGATGGAGTCAGGTTAATGAAGAGTGTGAAAGACCTTTTTAAAGCTCATCTTATAGACAGTTCCCCCAAAACCTTTCAATAGATTTTCACAGTATTTGTAATCAATATCAACACAAACGATGGGGTGTTGTTGTGGAAAGCCACTTTATGTTGTTTCCCCCTCCTTTTCTTAGAATAGAGATGGTGATAGGAAATATTCTTCTGCATGCCCTTCCTTAAGGGAAAGATTTATGAGGTGCCTAAGAAAGCTTAGAGCCTGTGGGAGTCAGACAGTTTGGAGGTTTTGTGTTATCAGGCTTTGGGCTTGAGCATCCAGAGTGATTTAACTCAATTGATATAGTTATTGCCAAAAACCCCTTTATGGTTACCGTCTGCTGCAAACAAAAAGCCCCACTCCACCCAGTCAAAGGCCTTTTCTGCATCCATCAACAATAGGTGGCTTTGTGTCTGCCCAGCCTGGGCCCAGAGAATCAAACCTATTATTCCATCACTTTAGAAAGCCACTCCAGTTCTAGTGGATAATATGGTTAACAACAGTCTTTAGTAAGAATTTAAAATAACTCCTCAGCTGAGCTATCAGCCAGTCAAGCTGATGTGTCCTCTTTTGGAATTAAAGCTTGTGCAGCCAAGGTTATTGTATCAGAAAACTTGTCCGCGTACAAAATTTTTCAAGTCCCTTCAATAAAGTCTTATTAAAGCCAATTCTAAAACTCATCTTGATCAGGAGCCTTATCTGATTTTAATTTGGCAATACCTCCAACAATGCCAGAGAAACTTTAGTTTATATACAGATTAGCCTTCCTGAGTTTAGAAGGCTTTAGCTCTGCCAAAAAGCAATTTATAACTTCTTGTCCCACCAGATTCTGATGAAGCTTTTTTAAAAAAAATAAACTTAATAAAAAAAAGAAATGTATCTAGGATTTTTTATTAAACTTTGCTTTTTCTTCTCTTTCTCTCTCTGGCTTTTCCCCATCCTTCTTTGTTATAATACGAGTGGGAAAGTCTCTGACCTCTTGGCTTACTAATTAGCTTGAGTTTTGCAAGATTTATTATGTATTCAGCTCTCACTAGAAATTGTGCTGAAGTTGCCCTCCAGCTATGATCACTTTGGCTAGCATTATGAAAGATATTTTTAATGTGCCCTAACTACATTTCTGTTTCTTGAACACTTATTTCTTTCTTTATTTTGCTGAGGCATTTTCTATCATCTGATCCGTTATGTATCCTTTGGTTGTTTAAGTCAGGATTCACCCTTGAGCGCAGAAACAAACAGTATAATAGGTTCAGATTAGCATCCCTGCAGGGTTTCAAAAGTGCTTACACTTTTTATTAAGATGGCCACCATCCAAGTCCTACTTTACACCAGGCCTGTGACAGTCAGTCTGGAATTCCCTGCGGGTCTAGAAGTCCTGCATTCCTCTCCAGGTGGGCAAAAATAAGGATTTCGGCTAGAGGCACAATGTCAATTTGAAAATCACAATTCTGTCTGAAAATGTTGTACCTACTGTAGTGTCAAGCTAATAAGTAAGAAAGAGATGAGGGGAGAGGGGAAAGAGTCTCATCTACTTTTTTTCAGTTTGTTTATTTTATGTATTGATGGCACATTGTTTATAGTCAGTTTCACAGTGTCCCTGTAAGGTCTGTTAGGGCTAAATTTGGCCTGTGCTGCAAGCACCATGTATGGGGCAATGCATGATTGTGCTGCTCCAGAAAGCAGATTGTGATACAGCAAGTCACAGGGGAAGAAGATTTTCAATGGCATAGAGGGTAGTTAGGCACTTAAGTCCTCTTGACTTGCAATGGAAGTTAGGTGCCTAGCTGCCCTTTGTGCCTTTGAAAACTGCCCCATGCTCCAGGGAGAATGTTCCCTGCACCAGTCTGATACCCTGTGTATGCTCTACTCCCACTTCCCCTGCATGTATGGGAGAGGTTGTAGTGGTTCTGGGGCGGCTGTCCTCCACCCTCCAGTGATACAAGTAGCACCTTACACTCTCCTTTGTGGGTGTGCAGGATGGTCACAATCTGGCCCTTTTCAAGGGAGAAACTGAGTAGGTGAAAAGATCCTTCTGCTCCCCTCCTGCTGATTAGCAAATGCCTTTAAACTTTTTTTAAAAAAGGAATTAAAAGATGTGAAATCAACCAACTTCAAAACACTGAAGTCACCCTTTGTTCCCCTTAGTAATGTTACCTCCATCTTGGTCGGGCTCTTTCAGTGGCCAAGCACTTCTTTTGTGTTCTGTGAGATCAGGTGCTGTAGGCTGTTGTAAAGATCACGAGTTTGTTGTGATACGTGCCTGTATCAGCCTCCTGTATTCTCTGCATTATCACTTCCTCATGCTGGGACAGCACGAGTTTTATGAAGAAGGGTTGCGATCTAATCTCTGACCTGCTCCAGGCTGCCTCTGGAGCAGTGTCTCGCTGTGTTCCACTCCCAGTGTCTTGTCTCTTCGTTAGGATAATATTATTTGAAACGAAGCTATAGCAAATGAATTATATTAAGGGGTTTAGGATTGCCAACCCTCCAGAACTGTCCTGGAGTCTCCAAGAATTAAACATTAATCTCTAATTAAAGATTATGTCATGTGATGAAACCTCCAGGAATTTGTCCAACCAGAATTGGTGACCCTAGGTTAGACCTATGCGGTCTGATCTCTGATCTAACCAATGTACTAAAATGGCTTCCACAGTATCTGCTTAGATGGCCTAGGTCTTCTAATCCTCTTGCCAGCTGATCAGAGATTCTTCCTATGGTTGATTGCTAGCTTTTCATGCATTACTCTGATTATGCTTGGCAGCCTTTTTGTTTTGTGTAGCACATTCTGTGAAGAAAGTCTTACATGGATTTCTGGCTGCCCTTTCCTCCATTGGGTTGTCATGGTGGCAAGTAAGCCAGATGTTGTGACGTGGGGAAGGCTGGGGTTCGGTGGGCTTGGGAGAGGAGGCATGGGGTGGGTACTGTTTCCATGGTGATAGAGAGAGAGCGAGATCCTCAGAGCCTGCAGATATGCTGTCAGTGTTACCTTATGTGAAAATTACCTCCACATAATGGAACGCAAACACCTCTCCCCATAGTCAAGGGAGTGTGAGTTTGATGACTGAGGTAGGAAGGGCTCTTAGAGGAGTTTGAGGTGCTCTGCACAGCATCCTTCTGTTCTTCCTCCATGTCAGGTCTTAGGTGGAGGGGCTCGAGGGGTTGGGAGCATGAAGTATACAATAGCCCCTGAAATTCTCTCTCCGATTTGTTCTGTGATGTGTGCCGGGGGAGGAAGATCCCTTCCCAACCCCAACCGCTGTTGGAGTGATGTCAGGAACTACTTGCGTTGACACTTAACGGGGTTTTCCATCCCCTCAATGCTTTTCTTTAGGGGATTTGGCTCTTGGTGTTTGGATAGCTCAGTGGTTTGAGCATTGGCTTGCTAAACCCAGGGTTGTGAGTTCAACCTTGAGGGGGGCATTTAGGGAACTGGGGTAAAAATCTGTCTGGGGATTGGTCCTGCTGTGAGCAGGGGGTTGGACTAGCTGACCTCCTGAGGTCCCTTCCAACCCCGATATTCTATGATTCTATTCTGCTGAGCGAACACACACTCAGAGCGCATACTGGCTTCAGTTTTTTTCTTTCCGTCACAGTGAATTGTTGGATAAACTGGCCCAAATGAGTTTGAGGCTGAAACTTGATTTTATTTTGCTGTAATTCTGTTTTAGTTCTAAAAATGACTACTTTATAGCATATTTTACAAGTGGAAAATAACGTACATGGCAGTTTCGTGCTTGCAGGGTGCGTTCTCTCCTGTTGCTACATCTGTAACAGAGTGTCTACAAAATCACGTGTTCGTGTAACTCCCAGAAAATCACGTTTGTGTCACTTCCAGTGCTTGGTTACACCAGGGTAAATCCACCATCCAGTTACGGTGGACTTACACTCGTGTAACTGAGAGCACAATTTGGCCCTTAGTAAAGCTCAAAATGGTTGGGGTACAGTGGGAATGACAATTTTCTGGAACTGTTCCTGGAAGACAAAGAAATTACGTCAGCTAAATTCCATCAATTAAAAACAGAAAATAATCTCAGTCATTTGTAAATCCCTCGCTAATGCATCAGTTACTCCACTTTACGCTGAGTAGTAACATCACTTGTATTTAAGAAATATTCCTTTGAAAAACTCATTTGCACAATACAAATGTGAGACTAACTGCTTAAGGGATTCAACCATAAAGATTCCATTCAGAAGGGGCAGTCCCTCAGAAGGATTAATCATTTATTTCTAAAAATAAATGTAGACGTGGGTTCTGTTCTGTAGTCATTATGTAGCCTTTACTGTATCAGCTTCAAAGAGGATTTTTTTTAAATGATGCATTTTGCTTTTACTTCATGTTCAACTGAGACTTTTATGTGGGATAATTTGCACCTATGGAGAAGAATGATTACCTGGCAACCTCCTCCCCCTTTCCCCCCCCACATTGCGAAACCAGTAGCTTGTGTAGATAATATTATTCAGAATACAATGATGTACTTTTCAGAGGTTTAATAATAATAATTCCCATTGTAATCAAAAGCAAAATACATTCATTGTTGGAACGTGTGAATTACAACAGGAAGTAGTATTCAAAGTACCGCATAAGCCTGTAGTATGTGTATTATCTTATAATGTACACACATACAAGCTCAGAATAGTTCACACTTCAGGAAGTCGGTGCCTCCTTCCCTGGCTCTAGTTCTCTATAAACACATGAGTTAGTAAATGCACAAGTGCCACCAAAATGACTTTTCTTTCTCTTCACTGTATTGTGAACATGTAATAGCCTTTAATTTTTAGATGCCTGTGCTTGGTGACCTCTGGGTGCCCAAATAAAACCTAAACCCTAAAATCATAATTTAGGCTGTCACTCCAAGTGGCTTTTGTATATAGGTTGAAACCGTGTTGATAAACCAGACCACATATTTGCCTCAGATTAGAGGGCTCTCTGGATTGATGTCCCCATGCCACTTAGTAATGAACAGATCTGCTATAGAGAGAACCCATACACCCTAGATAGTTCCTGCACATGAATCAGCAACACCTTGTGATCAATGGCATTACCAGCTGATAGTGTTAGATATATCAATATAGAATGCTGTCTCCTATCCATTACCCCCAGAAGGAATCCTCATCAGAATTAACCATCTTGGAGCATGAACATCATCCATCATACATCAGTACCATCTCCATATGGCCTCCAATATACTTCTCCATGATGTTTCCATTATGTCTCCAGCACTAATTGTGGCCTGAAACCAGACTAGAACATGTAAGAGAAATATTCCTGTTCTGTCCAGTTGACCCTAGTATTCTTCAAAAACAATGAGGAGTCCTTGTGGCACCTTAGAGACTAACAAATTTATTTGAGCATAAGCTTTCGTGGGCTAAAACCCACTTCATCAGATGCATGGAGTGAAAAATACAGCAAGCAGAATATATATTCCAGCACATGAAAAGATGGGAGTTGCCTTACCAAGTGGGGGGTCAGTGCTAACGAGCCAATTCAGTTAAGGTGGAAGTGGCCTATTCTCAATAGTTGACAAGAAGGGGTGAATACCAAGGGAGGGAAAATTACCTTTGTAGTACTAACGAGGCCAATGCAATCAAGATGGCCCCTTTCCAACAATTGACAAGAAGGTGTGAGTATCAGCAGAGGGAAAATTACTTTTTGTAGTGACCCACCTACTCCCAGTCTTTATTCAGGCCTAATTTGATGGTGTCCAGTTTGCAAATTAATTCCAGTTCTGCAGTTTCTTGTTGAAGTCTGTTTTTGAAGTTTTTGTTGAAGAATTGCCACTTTTAAATCTGTTATTGAGTGTCTAGGGAGATTGAAGTGTTCTCCTACTGGTTTTTGAATGTTACAATTCTTGATGTCTGATTTGTGTCCATTTATTCTTTTGTGTAGAGACTGTCCGGTTTGGCCAATGTACATGGCAGAGGGGCATTGCTGGCACATGCTGGCATATATCAAATTGGTAGATGTGCAGGTGAACGAGCCCCTGATGCTGTGGCTGATGTGGTTAGGTCCTATGATGGTGTCCCTTGAATAGATATGTGGACAGAGTTGGCAACGGGGTTTGTTGCAAGGACAGGTTTTTGGGTTAGTGTTTTTGTTATGTGGTGTGTAGTTGCTGGTATTTGCTTCAGGTTGGGGGGCTGTCTGTAAGCGAGTCACCAGTCTCTCCATCACCCTTGAAAGGAAGCATACAAGATTTGTTCAAAACCATGTATATTTAATTCAGCATGTCTCTGAATGTCTTTCTACTACTCCTGCCAAAGTGTCAATAAAATATAAACCTTTAATGGTGTTGCAAGCACCATTACCTTTCAGTGTGTGTGTGTGTGTGTGTGTGTGTACGCGCACGCTGTAATACACAGTGGGTGAGGAACAGGAACCAAATCTCAGGGTTCTGCTGCCTGTCTGAGCTAATTTATAAAGAAACTGAGGAGGGTATAACAAATCCAGATAAATACAGCCCCAGTTTAAGATCCTGACATTCCGCCCGCTTAAGCCAGGGCTAAATTGGCCTGTTTTCGCTAAATATCCTATGCCACTTTTCCCTTAAGAAATGAAGTGGATTGTTTGATGAAACACCTGATCCAGGGAGTGATCCAGCACAACGCTTTAGCGGTAGCTGCTGCTGTTATTTTTGTTTGTTTTAACCTCGGCATTGCAACTCTTTTTTTTCTGGGTTTAGTGGGAATTCTTTCCTATAGCGAGGAACATCAGAATCTTAGTCTGTTGCTTTATCACTGTGCTTTCTAGCTAGCGCAAGTGTGTGCACCATCTATCGTATACCTCTGTTTGTCCCTTCTGACACAGTCCATGGATAGCTATTCCTGAAGTCTAAAATAGAGATGGGGGTCCATGCATTGAAAGTTTGAGGGTGGGGGGTTCAGGCCTACTTTTAAGCACAACATTTACTATGAGGGTGAAAGTCAGGCCCGGAAGAAAGCAAGTTTGCCTGGCTAGCAAGTGAATGAACGTCTGGCATCACTTAATTTTTTTGTCAATTATTTTATGTCACTTCTCAGAAGACGTAATCTCCGAATGATGTGCATGCCATTTGGATGTGCTGCTGAGGGGGTTGTTTGCTTCTTTCCAAAGTGAATAGTGTGATGCTTGATACCAGGTTAGATGTTAATGAAGTTCAGCGGCAGATAGGAAAATGCATTTGCTTGGGGGGTGGGGGAAGGGGGAGCTGGTGTGCAAATACAGAGCGAGGGTGCTTTGTCCTCTTTCTCAGAACGTTATATTGGTGAAATGACATTGTGTGAACATAAAAATATATGTGCCCGAGTTCTCCTGCTATTAGGTACATGCTGTTGTTTTGTTCTAAACCTATGTCTCTATTAGGCAGAGTTAAATGAAATGTCTCCAATTTTAGGCCAGTGATTTGGCTTACAGCACTGACTGTTTCTATTTAAAGGTAGACTGATCTGATAGGTGACTAAAATAGTCAGTCAGAAAAACGTTTTTCATTACTTAAACATATTTCAGTTGACTCGAGTTACTGGAAATTACTCTACTTTCTTAGTAGAAAAGGAAGTCCTCCTACCGACAAATTGGATGGTTATGAAGAAGCTGAAAAGACTAGAATAAACTCGGTTTCTTAACTACCCACATCTTTTGAATCCAGATCACACACACAAAGCACTGATCTTTAATAGGCAAGATCCACATTTTTGAAACACACATACATAGAAAACCTAGTATTAAAAGAGGCAAAGATCAGAGTAGGCTGAAGCAGATTCTTCCGGGGTGATGGATAACATAATCAAGTGTTGCAGTTTTTAAAAAACTTCTTTTCTAGATGAGCCAAAATAACATTGGTTATAAAGTTAACTTGCTTTATATGTTAAGGTTTTCTCCTCCCACCTGAACAAATTAAGCGAACAAAAGCACTACAGCATTATAAAATGAAGATAAATTAGATGCACTGGTTAATCTAAATGCGTTTATGTAAAATGTAAAGATCAGTGTATTGAACTATATCCTGATTAATGCAGTGCCATATGAAGTGAAGTGCGTGTGTGCGTGTGTGTGTGTTTTCTCAGATGAATAAGACTGATTCTTTCAAACTTCGGGGACAGAAGCTGGGATTTCTGTTTCTGAGAATTAATGTAAAATGCCATTCGCCATTAGCATAAGGAGATGTTTTTCCACCTTCCTTTAGCAGTTTTCATTTTAAGGCTGCCCTTCATTTTTGTTTTCGTTTAGTAGCCTGCAGAACAAGTCAGATAAATTGTGCTCATGAGAGGACACTAGTCGGCAACCAAATAGGAGAGGGAGCCATATAAACAAAGTAAAACTCAAGAAGTGTATTAGTTATTGAATGGACAGGTAACTAGCACAGAAAACAGGGAATGTAACTGCAGCACAGAAGAAAATTAGAAATAAAGGTAAACCTGAAGGGCTCAATCTAGCAAAGTGCTGAGCATCCTCAACGCCAATTGAAGTCTATAGGAGTCAAAGTCACTCAGTGCTATGAAAGCTGGGGCCCAGTATGGAGAACCCATCAGGGTGAAGGGGTGAGAGAGAGATCAGAACAGAATGAAACAGGAAGAAAAAGAGACCAGCCAAGCAAGTCAAACTTCATTGCATCGCGACCCCCACCTGACAACTAAAATTACTATATGACCCCAAAAGAGGGGACTGACGCTTGAGCCCGCCCAAGCCCCACTGTCCCGGGTGGGGGAGGAGGGGTTAAAGCTGAAGCCCAAGGGCTTCAGCCCCAGGCAGGGGGCCTGTGACTTGAGCTCCAGCTGGAGTTTGAAGCAAGTTGAAGCCAGCCCCGGCCACCCCGGACCCACCGTTTGAGAACCACTGAGCTAGAGCAAGAAACAAGACCCTATTTCCCCAGATCCCCTCCTCCCTGAGTTTTAATTAGGTATATTTGCTTTAATTGGGTACGTTTGCTTTCTTAGACCTTGATATATGTGGGCACATGCTTAAGTCCATCCCTAATCAGCAAAACACTAAGCACATACTTAGGCACATCACTGAATCAGGGCCATAAACTGTTGTCTGCGTTGAGTTGTGTATTATTTTTGTTTCACCCTAGAAGTGAGCAATGTGCATTCTGTATGTATATACATACACAGGGCCTGCTCCTGTAAATGGATCCCTGTGGGGACAAAAGTCCACCTGTTTCCCTGATCAGGGCCATAGTTTGTAAGGGCTCCTTTGGAATAACAGGTGCTACATAAATATATGGTGCTACTATTTAAAATATCAACAAGTAAGAGAGGAAAAGGGTAGGGGGAGAAAAGAGGCAAAGGTATTTTAAAGTTATCTCATTTTTGTTCCTTTCCTGCATTTACTAACAATGCACTGGCCAGAGACTGCTCCCTATGGGCATGTCGACACTGCAGTTGGGAGCGATTCCCCCAGCCAGGGTAGACCAGACTTGAGCTATGCCACCCGACCCCGTAGGCAGGAGAGCCCAAACTCCGGTTGGAGCTCCAACATCCGCACAACTGTTTTTAGGAAGCTGCCTCGAGTCCTGCTAGCAGGAATCTGTCTGCCTGAGCTGGGAGGCTCGCTCCCAGCTACAATGTGGAGGTACCCCATGTGTCCTCACTTGTGCCCCTTTGTTCTTTATCAGCAGATGCATGTGCTGTCTCCACCTTCAGCATGTCTGCAGGAAAACGGCAGTAGATTGGATTTGGAATCCATGTTTGTTTGAAAGAAGTAACATTAAAAATGGCACATAATTAAAAACTAAAGTTGCTGTGAATGTTGGATGTAGGGTGGCCAGATGTCCTGATGTTAGGGGCTTTGTCTTATATACACAACTATATCTCTCCCCCCGCTTCTCCCAAAGTGTCCTGATTTTTCACATTTGCTATCTGGTCAGCCTAGTTGGATGTGAAGTGGTAACATTCTGCCACTTCTCTTTCAACCCTACTCACTCACTCACACACACTCTCTCTCTCAGCCTTCAAGGGAACTACACTGAAATGTAGTGCAACAATAAAGGGGAGGGAGGAGAGACACACATGAAAGAATTAATTCACCTGAATGCTCCACACACCTCTTTCTTCTGTATTTTCCTTGAATTCTATCTGTTGTTCTCTCTGCTAGTGACATCAGTTTTCCTCTGCTTTGGAAAAGAAATTCATGTTCTCTCTCTCTCTCTCTCTCTTTTAAAGAAACAAGTGAAGCCAGGTCACTTTCCCCCCTGTTCTTTTGTCCTTTTCCAAATTACCCCCTTTCTTGGAGGCTTGCTGTCTCAGCCTCTCCCTCTTTCATGTTCCTTCTGGCTGCCCCTCCCTCCTGTTTTTGCACCACAGGCTGCAGAGCAAAAGCTGCTAGGATCTTTACTCGGATAATTTTAAGTGACATACACAATGCCAAGGAGGGGAGCAGGGGACGGGGCAGAGCAAGCAATTCTATTGCCAACAGCGCCTTTAGAAAAGCCAGTCTGAACACAGCCTGGTGGTATTGACAACTCAAGCCATCCAACTTGTGAGCCATTCTTTCTAATTGATACAGCAGAATAAATGGCTTCTTGTCATGCTGTTAATGGTTCACAACAGGATATCCACGGCACCAGCTTTTGTAGGGTCCCCCCCCCCCCCCGTCCTCCAAATGCTCACGTGAACTGATTTAATAGAGGAAAAAAGCTAGACAAAAAATGCTAGTGTTCCTTTTTGCGCTGTAGCGAAAGTAAAGCCAAATCTGCCCCTCCCCGGGGAATAGGGGGAACACTAGGTTTTTGTTCAAGCTTTTTTTTTTTTTTTAAAACGGTTTTACATGAACGAAACAAAATGTGCTTGCTGACTCTGTGGGTATCCTGCAGTGGATCAGATCAGCGCTACACCAGAAACGGTTTGTTCTGCTACAGCATGATTGTGTCACCAAGAGGCAGACAGGAGTCACTCTAGCCATGCCAGACAAGCCGCTGTGTTGGCCTAGGTTGACTTACACAGCACTCTGAACTAGTTCATTAGTGTTGGCAACAAAACGACTGGATTTTATCATATATTTTTAGTCTATCTCTATAGAATACAACCTATCCAACGGCACAATGTAGCTTTTATCAGCTATTTCTGTTGACTGCATACATTGGGAAGGCAAAATTTGATTTGTTTTGTATGTGCCGCCTGAACCCAGTGATAAAGACAGTGCTTTGTTCTAATGTGTACAGATTGGGTGTATTTCATTACCTACACGCAGTAAAGGTGAGACAAGGTGGCTGCTCCTTCCTTAATTTTAAATTTCTCTGTTTTGAACTTTTGTACTAAGTTTGACCAACCAACCAAAGTGACATAGGCACTTAGGGCCAGATTTTCAAATGTATTTAGGCACCTGGAGATTCAGATAGGGGCCTCGTGGGATTTTCAAAGGTGCCTAAGATTAGGTGCCTCGTTCCCATTGAAAATCCCACTAGGTGCCCATCTGCATCTTTAAGCACCTTATACCTTTGAATGTGTGGTACTTAGGAGCTGAAGTCCCATTTTCAAAAGTGACTTATACTCTTAGGAGCCTAAGTCTCATTGAAACAGTGGGACGTAGGCTCCTAAATCATAAGGCATTTCTGAAAATTTTACCCATGATCTCCATACAGTGTATGTTCATGGCTACAGTTTTAAAAAATGACTAATGATTCTGGACATCCTACTTGAGACACCTTAAATAAAGGTTGATTTTCAGAAATTGGGTGCTTGGCTTTTTCTGAAAATCCCATCCCCATTTAGAAGGTTCAAGTTGGGCACCCAAAAGCACCTGTCACTTTTGAAAATCTTGGCTATAAATATCTGAATATCATTTTTTTTCAAGCACTGTGTATTATTACTTTCAACCTTGTACCCTCATTATTGTACTGCTGGGTGTAGCATAATTTATAAACCCAAGGAGAAAACCACCAATCTAATAATACTTCATTTTCCAGCCTATAAGCTCTCCTTTTGCAACAGCTTATAAACTCTCCTTTTCCCCGTGTTGCTGTTCACAGTTGGCTGAGTTCAATGAAAAGAGCATATGAGAGAGACAAAAGATGATGCGTTCAGTGCTACTCAAAAGTAGATTGGAGCAATAATGTGATTCTATAAAACCTCATTCATAAAACCTTTCTATGCATACCCCCTCCCCTTCCTCAGCATGTGTTTGACATTCAAGTCAACTCTATATAAAGCAGACCTGAGAAGACTGAATCTGGATTGGGTCTGGGTTCAGTAATTCTGAAAACATCTTGTAATTTTTTCTGTTGAGATGCTGGCCCAAAATGATGTATTGGAACAGAGATTTCAGCTGTACCTGCACTATAAAACAGATCCCTTTCCAGTCTGGGATCTAACTTGATTGACCATGGTGGTAGAGATGGGTTTCAAATGCAGTCCACCTTCCCTTCTAACTGCAATGTGAAGGGATCCAGGTTTCAGGGTCTAGATTTGGCCTGTCTTTACTTTGGTATTTGTTTATTTTTTCAATAGTCTGAATTTGACTAGGCAGTTCCATGCAGCGAAACACTGATGATGTGACAATGCTCCTTCACCTCCTTCCTGGTAATGGTACAAGGCCTCATCCAGGAAGTGTCTGGGCATTCACCTGTAGCCTCATGCTAGGCTGCTGTTTTTATCCTTGTGCTTAGTTTTAAGCCTGTGAATAATTCTGATAATATCAGTGGGATGACCCAGAGGTTAATAGCTAAGCACATGCATAAGTGCTGTGCTGGATCGGGGGACCAGAGCTCTCTGCATTTTATAGGATCAAGTTTGTGGTTCACTTTTTTTCTTAACTACCAGGCTATTCCATTTTTCTCAGAGGTTAAATACTTTTGCAAACCTCCAATGGAGCTGTTCTTCTGTTCAGTGTGTTCAGATGTCCATTCTTTATTTGTCCTGATCTCCTTGCAGTTATAGAATAGTAAAGTCAAGTTATGTAGTTTCTTTCAGTGTCTGCTCTCTATAGGACTACCTGAAATAGTTTCAGGTCACCTTAGAGATCTTAAATTGGAAAAGCAGTGAGCAGCATCACTCTTGTTATGGAGAATTGAGCAGTCTAGACTTTTTCTTCACAGTACCCACATGACTCTTGTAGTATTTAAACAGACAGAAATGGACTCTCTTGTCTCTTTTGCAAGTTAATTATGAAGGGGCCCATCCAGCTTCTAGACCCAGTAGGGTAGAAACTGAGTGGGACTGTTCAGTACTTGAGTTTGAACTAAGTTGCAGAGAAATGCCCTCATAAGAATGGCCATACTGGGTCAGACCAAAGGTCCATCTAGCCCAGTATCCTGTCTTCCGATAGTGGCCAATGCCAGGTGCCCAAGAGGGAATGAACAGAACAGGTAATCATCAACTGATCCATCCCCTGTCACCCATTCCCAGCTTCTGGCAAACAGAGGCTAGGGACACCATCCCTGCCCATTCTGGCTAATAGCCATTGATGAACCTATCCTCCATGAACTTATCTAGTTCTTTTTTGAGCCCTGTTATAGTCTTGGCCTTTGCAACATCCTCTGGCAAGGAGTTCCACAGGTTGACTGTGCATTGTGTGAAAAAATACTTCCTTTTGTTTGTTTTAAACCTGCTGCCTATTAATTTCATTTGGTGACCCCTAGTTCTTGCATTATGAGAAGGAGTAAATAACACTTCCTTATTTATTTTCTCCACACCAGTCATGATTTTATAGACCTTTTTAATATCATATCCCCCCTTAGTCGTCTCTTTTCCAAGCTAAAAAGTTCCAGTCTTATTAATCTCTCCTCATATGGCAGCTGTTCCTTATGCCTCCTTGAAGACAAACTACAGTATAGTCCCACTTTATTAGTTGCTATCCTTAGGAGGCATCGGTATTCTTCAGTACATCTGTTAAAGGATGCACAACTGGCCACCTGCTTCAGAGGTGGGCTGTTGTTCTGAACTAAGGAGCTGGTCTGCACACCCTCCGGTCACAGAACTGAAACAAACAGGAGTTCTGTGCACACAGGGGCTTGCAGAATTGGGCCACGAATCAGCAAAACCAATGAGAAGGAGACAGTACCGTTTGAAGACATCTGAAGCCACTTGAGTTAAATTGTCCAGGATGCTCAGTTGTCCACTGCCGTTGTCTATCTCTACATCCCCATTAAGGCCAGGCTATAGAACGCTTCAACATTCTCCAAAGGTTTCTATTGCTGTTAGTAGCACAGTTGATGCTAGAACTGCAGTTACTCTAATTTTGTTTTTTTTGCACCTTCTATCCTGACTCTGATCTCTCTGTGTCCCTGTCACTGAAGCATAGGCTCAGCAAGACTGTCTTGATAGTTTCAGGGCAGCAATAGTACTTGTTAGACGACTAGGTAAAGGTTGAGGTACAAGAGGCTAGTTGTGTGAGACGTGTTCATCTTGGTTTGTGTTAAGGGTGCTCTGATACACCATCTTGGATTGGTCATATCCCCGTTTGTCAGTGAGTGCTGACTTTATCACTATAATGAAAATCCAATATATAATTTAAATTAATCTCATGTTCAGAGCTATTCTTTTATGCTTTTGATTTTTAGTAGCATGTATCAGAACTACTTTTTAATCAATCTGAACAATTTGGTTTTCAGAAGGATCATTATATACTTTTTAATCATATGACACAGCTGTCTGTTATATCAACTAAGGCATAAGGAAGATGTATTCCCAAAGACTGGTGGCTTAGTGCCCCTTTGCTGAAGTTAATTACAATTAGATAGTGATGACTGGGCTCAAAAGTTGTAAGTAAATTGAAATGTATCTTCTGCAACGCTGACAAGAAAAAGTTGATTACAGAAGAAAGATAGTTTAGAACTTGGGAAAGCTTGCTTGGCCACAGACTTCCTGGGTGATCTTGGACAAGTTACTTAGTGTCTCTGTGCCTCAGTTTCCTATTTGTAATATGAGGAAAAAGCATCTCCCAGCCTCATGGGAGTGTGGTGAGGAGAACTATCTTACAGACTGGGAGGTGTTCAGGCACTATGGTTGTGGGGGCCACCTAAGTAGAAAAGATAGAGAGCAGTGCCCACAAACATTAACCTCTCATGTCTTCTCCATCCCAGTGTTGTATGAGAGGAGGGGGAGGGGGGGGGGGAAACAAACCTCCTCAATTCACACCTTCCTGTCTGTTTCCCAGGGCGTCTTATGATAGATGCATCTTTCTTTTATGTCCTGACCCTTCAAACAGCTGCTGCTGAATGTCGCTCCTATTGCCATGAATATTGTCCTTGACTACTTGTAGTTAAACACAGGTATTGACTGCTGTACTCTGTAATATGTTTGCAAGATCAGGCCCTCAAATTTTAAGTTGTTCAGGGACTTCAGTAATTAAACAGCCACAGCTGGCCCAGGTCAGCTGACTCAGACTTGCAGGGCTTGGGCTGTGGGGCTGTAAAATTGTGGTGTAGATGTTTGGGGTTGGGCTGGAGCGCAAGTTCTGGGACCCTGCAAGAGAGGAGGGTCCCAGAGCCCAGCCTCGGGCCTGAGCCTGAATGTCTACCCTGTAGCGTTACAGCCCTGCAACCCAAACCAGGTGACACAGGCCAACTGCGGATGTTCATTTGCTGTGTAGACGTTACCCTGTTTGTCTTGTGCAAAGCCAAGAGCCTGGCTCTTAACAAATGACAAAGAATCACTGGCAGTGATGAGATGACAAGTGTTGGCCATAATTTATTTTCAATAGTGTTAGAAGTTCATTGGCTAATATGCAATATGAGTGTATAGGAACATCACCATAAATAGTTTATAAGTGTACTGTATTTCATTCTTTATATCTTAATTTGTTACACTTGTTTAGATAATCAACACCTGTGTTTAGCTTGCAGTTGTTCCTGTGTAACTGAGACTGAATTTTTGGCGCATTCCAAAGACCTTGATTCAGCAAAGTGTTTAAATGCGTGCCTTACTTTCAGCCCCTAAATACCGTATTTCCATTGATTTCAGTAAGACTACTCACATGCTTAGAGTTAGGCACATGTTTAAATAGCTTGCTGAATTAGGGCCTAATATTTATAAAGGAACCTTTATGATTAGAGGAAGGATAAGGCCACAAGTGTCTAAAAATGTTACTATTGAAATAAATTATCTAGTAAAGATTCAAGGTTGTATATAAAAATCCCATGCAGTATTTTTCCCATGGAAATAAGCTGTAGGTATCTAACACATCCAAATGAAATAAAATATAGTCTGTGGAAAAATCACTCATTCACCATTACTTAATGTTAGTTTTATATGAATATTTTTATAAATGATCCAATAACATAATGAGTTAACGTACACTGAGTAACAATGAAATGCCGTGTCAAATAACTGTGAAACCAGATTTTACATTGAAAGTGTTAAAGTATTTTAAGTGTCAACATGTCAGGCTTTAGTTCAAGTAAATACATGTAGATTAATTTCCTCAACTTTTCCTACTGTAAATATCCACACCGTTTGTAAATTGGTTTACATTATAATGAAAATTGATTTTTTTTTTTTTTTTTAAAGAATCTGTTGCTATAGCAGCTAGGCCCAGTACAAAAAAGCTGTTTGGCAAAAGGAAACCTGAGAAATACTGCGGTGGCCAGGATCGTATCCTAGGAAAGTTGCTCATACGCTTAAAATAAAATAAATGCTTCATATCCTGAAACAACTCAGACCTGAATCACCAGAGGAAAGGGCCTGCTCTCAGAGAGTTCGACCTACATTCCTTGCAAGGTTCAGTCTAAAAAATTTAAGAATAAGAATATCCCAGCTGGTCTTAACTTCGGTGACGGGGATAAAATGAATAGGGGTCTCTGGGGCATCCAATTCCCAGACCATTCAAATGTTTACTTCTTAGCAAAAGGTTGAAGTGATTTGGAGATTGGCTTATATGTAAAGAAATGTCCATTTTGCCTGTCAGAACTGGATGTCCCCTCTGTAGTTTGCTAATATAGAAACTGGCAGAACAGGCATGACTATTTCTTTGGCGTTAGGGCTTGCATCCTTATTTGCTTGCGTCTCATTTGTATCTCATGACTGAATGAATCAACACATAATTAAGTGGTCACATGAGGGATGGAGTAAAATGTTACTCATACCCTGATCATTGTGAATCTTTGGAGGATCACTGCTGACGTCTGTCTTCTTCCTTGTCTGAGAAATCCTGAATCACAACCAAATACTTTTTTTCTCCAGGATAATAGATTGAATAAACTGCAGGAGAATCTACACTCTAAGAATGATACATGGGGTGGGGCGACAGAGGGGAATGGACAGAGCTGTTGGAGTGGTTGAGTTTACACATGCGTTTTCAAGACATCGGAGGACTTTTAAAAGATATCGGTCCTTTTGACCCCACAAACTCCCTTTGATTCCAGCTGTAGATGCAATTGGTGGCCGAGGAATGCAGGATGAGGCATTCAGGCTGGTTTGGCATTTGTGGGTGAAAAATAACTAATAGCCTATTTTAATTTTGATTTTTTTTTAATTGCATCAAGTTACAGAGGCTCTGTCGCAATCGCTTTCCAAGTCCGTCTGGCACATACTTGTCTGGAGATTTATTGGGTTCTCAATTATCGCCTAGTCACAAGTGCAGCCACCTTAATCAATTATATGGACGTGGACTATGGCCAAAGAATGCTCAAATCCCCACACTACATGTTCAAGCCATATCAGTTTCACAAGCAAGGCAGTATTTTTCCCTTATAAGATTTGGGAAACAAACCCTGCAGCACATTTTTAAAATATATAAACAGGTTGCTTCATTGATGCTGGCAACCTCTGTCATATACTGGGCTCCAGAGCAGCATGTGTGGATCTTCTGGGATGGTCATTGGGAACTAGGGTTGTCAGGTGTCCAGTTTTCGGTTTTGTGCCATTAGATAGTTGGCAACCCTATTGGGAACTTCAGTCTGCATGAGACTGGCTTGCCCGCCCTCATCCTCTAGAGCTGGAGTCTTTTCTCACACAGTAGTTGCAGGATGCAGATGTCCACCAGGGGTCATCTGTGTATCCCCTGAGCTGGACAGCAGTCCTGTTGAACATGAGTTTGTTGGTTACAAAGCAGTGCATGGCTGCTGGCTTTGGGGAAATCTGCTCTGCTGGCCAACAAGTTACAGACCAGAGTGGCCAGGCATGCAGTTTGCTAGAATCAGCACAGCAAATCAGTGATGCTCCAAATACTGTATCATAGCAGCTGCAGTATTGTCAACTCCATGCATTCAACAATCATGAGATTTTAAAAAGACAACTTTTTTTTTTTTTTGCCTTCTGGCTTTTGAGCCTTTGTCAAGCTTTTCTCTGCAACCACGAGGGCTGGGTACTTTTTTCTTTTTAAATGAAAGTTGAGATTGTCCTGTGATCACCCGACTACTGGAGCTGGGGCTTTAAGAAAAACACCAAATATTGTGAGATTCACAATAAAATTATGAGAGTTGGCGGTACTGATTTGAGGTGGGTAGTCGTCCGGTAGAGCAATGGCAGAGAACGTCCCCTTGTGAGGAGGGAGTTCCTATCCATCTCTCTTTCCGTATTGCTGAGATGAGTTCTTGCATTCCAGGGTGGACTGGCTGAGCTGTAGCTGGAGACAGAGGGGAATGGAAAAAAATACAGTCAACTTGGTTTGCTGCAAAGGGGGAATTCTTCAGGCAGACGTGACAGTTTCCCAGTCATTCTGTCATTTCCAGAGCCCTTGAGTTCTGGGAATAGACACACGCACCCTTACAGGAGAAAAGAGATGGTTTCATTTAGTGCTCTTCTATCAATTGACCAGAAGGGAAGGAGGAAAACACGGTGCAATTGGTGACCTTTGTTTGGATCCCAATGATATCACCTTCATGTCCTGTGTAAAAAGCAGGGATCCCATATTGCGCCTGGTCTGCTGCCACCAGGCCAGCCCAGCGAGGTGTTTTGATATTAAGAGTGTGGATATATGCTGTATAGGTACATTAGTGTTTATAGGTTATGGATAGTTCTATCCATAATCTTTTATAATCGGTCCTTTTGTTAGGAAGGTACATGACCGTTTAATAAAATATTTACTTTTTCTTGATATAGAAGCAGATGATAGGCAGGATCCTAAGCTGGTGTAAATCAACATAGCTCCGTGGAAGTAATAGCAGTGTTGCCAGCTCTCACAAGTTTTATCGAGAGTCTTACAATACTTGTTTTTCTTAAAGCTCTGGCTCCTGGAGGCGCATTTTTATGAGAGTGTCAGATTTAACTGATTTTAAAAAACCCTTTTCTAGCCTTCTTGCAGAGAAAAGCGAGAACATGACTCCCAAAGGCTCAAAAACCAGAAGGGAAATAAAAAGAACCCAAAGTGTATTCTTGTTTTTAAAATCTCATGATTCTGAAGGTAATTTTGTTATTTTGGGGACCTGATTCATGATTATTGAATGCTGGATATTGACAATTCTGTGATGGAATTTTGCTGATTTGTAGCCGCTGAGAAGCTGGCCCACACACCTTCAGATTCAGTGGCAGCAGAGATCTTGTATTCAGAGTCTCTTCTATTGATAGTAAATGTTTTCATATCTTCACAGTGAGCCCTTTTTGAGTTCTTTGATGTATTGGACGTATATATGACCTCCAAAATTTAAAATGCTAATTCATCGTTTATTCATGTAAGAAATAGACTTAGCAAGTCATAAACTTAAGCTAGTAACCTTGTTTTTGTTCAAGTACCTTGAGTTGCATTGAGACTGCTTCGTGTCCTGCCCTGTGAAACAGCCAAAATTAGTTTTTCATATTAATAATTCACAGTGTTGGGAACTTGCAGGAAAGGTTGATGCTAGTTTTAATGGGGGAAATCCGACGTATTGTGTGCAAGGTAGTTTTATGTAGAAGGTAAATGCAGATGCTTCACCACTGAATGTTAGGTTGTCTTTAAGACTGTGAAGAAGGGATGGAGGACAGAAGCAGAAGTTTTGTACATGGGTTTAAGGATCAAAGAAAACATTGCCAGAATTGCACAGAAAAAAATCAACACATTAAAAAAGGCTTCCTTTCCAGACAAGAGAATTTCATTTGCTTTTTAAATATATGACCTAAGTGAAGACAAGTTCATGTTCCCCACTCTATTACAATAACTATTTGTGTCTATCGGGAGTGATTTGTGTTGGGATTTTTTCCCAAAACTTTCCATTAAATACACACAACACTAAACTATTTACTCTTTATTTTTTCATAGCTACAGGGAGAGATTATTCAGCTCTCTGATTACCCGGGAGTGCACAATAAAATAACTGTTTGGCAGGGGAAAAAATGCCCTGTTGTCTTGCAGTACCAGTTGGTATTATGTAGGTTTGTTTGGTGTCTCATGTCTTATTTATAGGAGATGGCAGTTGGAAACTGGATACAAAACAAACACCAGTGTTCCAGTGTAGCTTAACTATGCATCAGATTCTTTCTCTGATAGTTTATTTTTACTTTAGGCATCTTTACTTCTTAATTTTTCATGTAGTTTTTAAAGGGGGACAGCCATCCTGCTCAAGCTCAAACATTTACCATGTGAAAAGGAAGGTTAATCTCATGTGGCATTGCCCAAGGACTCTTTGTGTCAGATTCTTATTTAGGGTCAAGCCACTTTACACTGTCAATAAAAGTAATTACTCCAACTTGAAGTCTTCTTGACTTGGTGTGAGCACCATGTGTAAAGGGTTTGCAGGATTCGGTCCTACGTTAAAGCTTTGTTATTATATACACCTCTACCCCGATATAACGCTGTCCTCGGGAGCCAAAAAATCTTACCGCGTTATAGGTGAAACCGTGTTATATCGAACTTGCTTTGATCCGCCGGAGTGCGCAGCCCCGCCCCCCCGGAGCACTGCTTTACTGCGTTATATCCGAATTCGTGTTATATTGGGTCGCGTTATATCGGGGTAGAGGTGTCTATAGAAGCATTTCTCATTGGAAACCATAGCGTCTAGTTTTCTTTAAGAAAGATAAATCTGGGGGCCTAAGCAGGTTGACAGGATCTATGATTCTATGATCTTCTTAAAAATTTCTCTAGATTGGTAGAAAATGCATCTCTTTCAGTTATGTTGCTGAGGAAATATAGGTTGTCGTCTTCTTCCTCATTCTCTTGGTTGCTGCTAACTTTAAGCTGCTGGGAAAGCCTGAATTCATATACATATTGATATTTAAGCCCCTAAGAAAACAGCCTGATTTTTCAGAGGTGCTGAGCGTCTGTATCCACCGTTGAAGTCAATGAGAAAACATTGGTTTAAATGGGAAACGAAGCAACTTTCTCTGAACTACAAAATTTTTAGAAGTTCTTTTTCATGGAGGCACCTGTCAGTAATAGAAGCTTCAACTCTATCACAAAATTAATTACATGCTAATAGCACAGGGAAGACGACACAACTGTATGTGGGAAATAACCAATAGTGTAATTAGATCTACTTTACTAACTCAGGGCCCAATCTTGTGCTCCTTATGGGACCAGAAACTCCCATGGTCCTCAGGTGAAGTGGGGCCCAGTTGCTATCCATATATCTCTGTGGAACAGGATGTGTCTCGGGTAGCCATACAGGAGAAGGTGGACTGTTTTTGTATGCATGCCTCATGGTGGTCATGTTTCTAACTTATCCCATGGCCTTCCTGAAACATACAGAGTATTGTCGGTAGAGGATGCGGCAGTTGTTGCTGTCTGTCTACAATTATCAGGTTTGACTTCACGTAGCACATCTTGAGTGATATCCATTCAGATTTTTTCCTGCTCACTTGTTAGTCTGTGGCTGTGTCCTCTTTCAAAGCTCATCTCTTTAATGTGCATCAAGTTACTGGGAGATAATATGGAAACTTCAGGCGTTACTCCTGTAAATAAATGTTTACATAATACATTGGGCTCAGCTCCTCACTCCTGCATCCCTAGGAAAAAGGTCACTTTTGACATCATTGACTTTTATAGAGAGCAGCGCATACAGAGCGCGTCACGTAGATGGTTTTCGAGCAGTTTTATTCTAGCAAGAGCTAGTTACTGTATTATTGGCTGTGCCTCTTGGTAAGCAAGAAGATAACTCAGGGTCAAATGTTATCATTTATAATTCCCATTGAAAGGGAGTTGAGAGTATGAAAGGCAGAATCTGGGTTTAAGGCACCAATCCCGCCAACAATTTCTCACATGATTAGTTTTACTCATTTGAGTAGTTCTGCTGATTCCATTGGGATTACTCACTAGTTAAGTGTTAAGTCAAACATATGCATAACCATTTGCAAGATCAGAGTTTTGGTCCTTAATTTTGTCACTGTAATGAGCACAAGAGATTGTAGTTCTGGATGTTATATTGATTTTCTACTTCTAGTATACATTTCCTGCTCCCATTACAAGGGATCAAAAAGACACCACTCAAGTAGAGTTTTGAGGTGAAATCCTGGCTCCACTGAAGCCAGTGGGATTTTTGCAATTGACTTTAGTGGAGCCAGGAATTCACCCCTATGTCCTAACATTCTGCGTGTTCCACAGGGGTATCTGTTTGTACAGGAACTCTGTGTTCTTCAATGGAATTCACCCTGGAAAGTAGGAAATCCTCTGCAGGACAGGCTCCAGGAATGAAGTTTATGAAGCTATGTATTAGGTCATTCTGCTTCTCTGAAATGAAGGGATTAGCATTAGCAGTGAATTTTGCGATGGGGGAGATGCTGCAGAAAATCCTAATGTTGGAAAACTAATTCTGATAACTCCCTGGGTATCCTTGGTGCTAGCTAAACCTTTAAGTCTCCAGATACAGAGTAAAATTAAAGTGGGGCTCCTCCCAAATTTTTAAGGGTGGTCCCCACTGTGTGTTAATTTTCTACCTCCGCATATTTCCTACTTTTTCATAGTTCAAGATAATAAGAAAATTAATAATATGAGCTATTTCTATACACACACACACACACACACATATCCATAATATTTTACACTTTTTGTCGCATGCTGAACCTTTCTGGATATTTCACTGTCCACCCAATTCCAAAGATTTTGGGACAAATCCTGTAAACACTGAGCTTTTTGCTCTTGTGATGGTATTACCAAACAGCTTCCTTCTATGGCCAGGGGTTACCCCAAGAACAGTTATGAAACCTTGTTTACAGCTCTGAAGCTGGTCAGGATTTCTTAGCAGGTCTTATTACACATCTCCTGTTTCTAAACTGTATATTGCCATCCAATTGTCTTGACTGTTCCTGATTACTTGTAATCTTAATGAGCCTCTATAGAGCTTACAGTGCCTTCTTTGTTCCTATTGGAGATTGATGGTGGGGAAGGATGGAGGTTGCTGGAAAACATAAAATGTTTCTGTTTTCACTAAGCATGAAATATACTTAAGTTCTGCACTATAACTGTGTATCAACAATCCAAACCTGTGCAATAAATGTGAATAATTGTAGGCATCGTTTTTGGATTTCCAGTATAAAGCAGGCACCCTACACTGTTTAAACCTTTAAAGGCCTTATTTTAATAGTGAATCTAAGGCAGAGCTGGGATGAATCTAAGGCAGAGCTGGGATTGGCTGGCAGGCTCATTGCAGATCCAGGTGGCATATACTGACAGCTCTGGGTCACATGATGGCTATTAGTGCTTGCTTTTCCACTGCCTGGCTCAGCCTGTCAGCCAGGGTTGGACTGGAGCATCCTGCAGCTTCCAAGAATGTCAAGGGGGAGGTGTCTGAGAGCAAGCTGCTTTGTTTTTCTCCCCTCTTCTTCGATCAGTCTGAATTCCTGACAAATGTGGATCGTAGGGGCTTAGAACTGCAGCCACAGTTGCCAGGGGATTCTGGTCATGAGGCTCAACCCATATTGGATTCGCTAAAGAAGAAGGATAGATTTAAACTGGCATGTACAGCCTACGTTGACTGCCAAAGCAGCACTTAGCTATCAAATGAATTAGACTGATCTTCTGTCCTCCGCAGTAATACACTCGAGGAACTGGAAAAACAGACAGTGTTTACTTTAGTAAAGATCCTGGACTGGGCAGCAGAATGGAAGGACAGGAGATTGGTTATGAAACTATAGGACAGTGTAGATGGATCCTTGTGCAAAAGCCCATATTTTGCTTCAGGGATCTGCTTTCTTTAAGGCTGGTTTTATGATCCGGTTGCCAGGATTAAGCTTTTTGCATTGCAGCATGGAGAGTCTTTTGTTTGAGTTAAATTCAGACCTCTCAATATGTCACCTGACAGTCTTGTGGTTTTGGATGAATATGGCTCATTGCTATTATTAACCTGGGTTGGCAGCTGGGCATAACAGGAGTTTATAGGGATTTTGAAAAGTGGAACTGCTTGGGGGACAAAGATGCTTCCCAGGTACGATAAATACTCACATTATTGAAATTATTTTAACAATTTGGTTATTAAATATCTTAACAATAGATTTGCTGCCGTAACACTTTTTTTGTAGAAATGTCATGCTTTCTAAATACATATAGTTAATAATGCCTATAACTGTATATAGAGTGGCACTATTCTGCATTTTAAAAATACCTTAAATTAATGTCATCTGCTATAATTTTGCAAAGGCTAATGCTGATGTGCTAAAATAATGAAGTGTTGTGTTCAGTGCTAATGAATTTACTCTAGAGGGACTATTCTTGCTTTTTGTGTGTTTTTTATATATTACAGAGTGGTTTTCCAAAAGAATACATTAGGGAAAGTCTGTGTGTGTTTGTAAATCCCCTAGAAACTAAACAGGTGTTTTCTGGAATGGCATGCATTAAATATGCCCAAAAATCTGTTTTGAGGAATTGCTAGTTTTGACTTTAAATTTTTGATTGCTGGAAGTCAAGTTGTAAAGATGGTCAACGTATTTAATCCTTTTCACAAACCCTCTAGGGTATTTGTTTTCACAGTCTCAAGATGATTTCAGGTTAACATGTTAATTATAATATGGTTAACCAGTCTATACTGTGTCTTTATATTCTGTGTACTTTTGCTCGGGGGCCCACAAAGAAGAACTAAGTCCACGTTTTAAAAAGGCATTTGGAGTGTATTGGCGTTTAGAGTGTGAATTAGGCATCCCAGTGAGAGCTGAATGGATAAACAGAGGCAAGTGACTAACAGGTGGGAGTTAAAAATGAAAACAAACTGAAGTTAGTGTAGGTTGCAGTTAGGGAATCAGACAGCAAGTTAGAATTTAGGAGCCAGTAAAGGTGGAAACCAGTTGAAGTTTAGGTCCCGGTATACTGTACAGAGTGCAGAACGTCTGACTGCTTTCTATGTGACCAGTGGTACAGTATGTGCACAGTGCAAGCAATTCAAGGATCCCAGAGACTGGCTATTAGTTACTCAAAGTGAGGATTGCTAAACTGGTAGATCAATGAGACAGATTTATAGATGTGACACAAAGCTGGCATTTGCAGCCTGCAGCTGTGCCCTTCCTCCCTCCAGGGTTGGAGCACCAAGAAATGTAAAAGAGCAGACTCAGCTTTCAGTTACAAGAAAAGTCAGTTTCTAGCCCTCTTCCTCCTGGCAAGCCTTGAAAATGTAACCTTTTCAAACCAATGACTGGCTAGGGTTAAAAGCTTGTCAGTGATCCTGCGTTAGAGATTATTAATGTGTCTGACGAAGTGGGTATTCACCACGAAAGCTTATGCTCCAATACATCTGTTAGTCTTAAAGGTGTCACAGGACTCTCTGTTGCTTTTTAGAGATTATTGGTTATTCCCTGACAACCATCCATAGCCACAGACCCTTGATTGCTGGAAGATTCCAGACTAAGTTCACAGCTGTAGGAGACAGTGTCGGCTAGGGCATTAGGGTAAGCTCCCTCCCAATCAGCTGACACTGACTGTGACCTTTGTCAAATCTCAGAATTGTCTCTGCGGGATTGGGCCGTACATCCTAAAATTCACCAAAATGAACACACAACCCTGCAGTGGCCTGAGACCTTTTAAGGACAACTGTACCTTGCAAAACTTTTCTAAGGCCTGGTCTACACTAGGCTTTTATGTCGACTTTAGCGCCGTTATATCGAATTAACCCTGCACCCGTCCACACCAGGAAGCCATTTAGTTCGACAGAAAGCTCTCTTTAAATCGATTTCTGTAATCCTCCCCAACGAGAGGAGTAGCGCTAAATTCGACATGGCCATATCGAATTAGGCTAGGTGTGGATGGAAATCGACGGTAATAGCTCCGGGAGCTATCCCACAGTGCACCACTCTGTTGACGCTCTGGACAGCAGTCCGAGCTCGGATGCTCTGACCAGCCACACCCCCGGGAAAATTTGAATTCATTTTCATTTTCCTGTCAGGGCAGTTTGAATCTCAGTTCCTCTTTGGACATCGAGGGGAGCTCAGCAGCAGTGGCAACTATGCAGAGCTCTCCAGCAGAGATGGCCGTGCAATCCAATAGAAAGAGGGCCCCAGCATGGACTGATCGGGAAGTCTTGGATCTCATCGCAGTGTGGGGCGATGAGTCCGTGCTTTCAGAGCTGCGCTCCAAAAGAAGGAATGCTAAGATCTACGAGAAGATCTCCAAAGCCATGGCAGAGAGAGGCTACAGCCGGGATGCAACGCAGTGCCGCGTGAAAATCAAGGAGCTGAGACAAGGCTACCAAAAAACCAAAGAGGCTAACGGACGCTCCGGATCCCAGCCCCACACATCCCGTTTCTACGAGGCACTGCATTCCATCCTGGGAGCGGCCGCCACCACTACCCCACCCCTGACCGTGGACTCCGAGGATGGGATCATGTCGGACATGACAGCGGACGGGGAAGATGAAGAAGGAGATGAGGAGGACGAGGCAGTCGACAGCGCTGGCACCGCTGATTTCCCCGACAGCCAGGAGCTCTTCATCACCCTTACCGAGATCCCCTACCAACCGTCCCCATCCCTTACCCCGGACACAGAATCAGGGGACGGATCAAGCAGTAAGTGCTGTAAACATGTAAACATTTATTTAAAACAGAACGGTAATATTTATACTATTAACAATGTATATTTATAAAAGTGCTGTAAACTAGTAAAAAAATAATCAGGTACAAAACAGGAATATTTACAAAGGTAACAAATGGGTTTTGCATGATTTCTCTGTCTTAGGCTCTTCTCAATTTAGTCCCAAGTATTTTAAAAAAATTTCACAATGTCCGTTACTACATGATTCCCAGGCCCAAGACGCTCCACTCCAAAGTCTCAGTGCACCTACGCGAAAATCCGGTCAATGTGGCCGGGGATCGACGAGAAATCCTCGTAGGAGAACTCCTCGTAGGTCTCGTGGAGGTAGAGCTCAAGCCTGTTGATCAGGTTCCGGGGTAGGGCGATCTTAGTGGGCCCTCCGTGGTAGCAGACATGTCCCCTCCATGCCACAATCAGGTACTCGGGGATCATGGCCCGACATAGCATGGCGGCATACGGCCCCGGTTTTTGCATGCTTTCCCGCAGCATGCGTTCTCTCTGGGTGTCCGGGATCCTCAGGAGGGTGATGTCGCTCATGACGCCCTGCTTTGAATTAGGGAGGGGACTGTTAGTATTGGGACTTTTACAGCCACGCGGTGGAGGGAGAGGGGCAGCATACAGGGATCTTTCCCTGGGACAGCCGCGAGGGGGTGGGACAGGGGCAGAGTTGATGCTGTCCTGATTGCTGGCAGCAGAGACTGGCATTGCTTTCAATGTGAAAGGAGGCCAGTGCTACTGCTGGAGTTTTAAGCAGCCACAAGTCTGCGGCTTACCATTATTGCCCGCTCCAGAAGTTCAGGTCTCCAGCCACAGTTCTCTGAACAGTCCAAGACCTCCGCAAGTCCACAGGCACTGAAGGCGACGGCCGAAAATTCGACCTTGTCCTGAGTGCGCATGTGAGAGGTTCAGTGCATGGTCTTGTTCACAGAGAAAGACTAGGTTCTTTGTATACAATTTCATTTATCTGTCTCAGGAATTCACTCCCTTTTTAAAATTCACACAGACACATCTGCGACTGTCTCCCAACCCAGCCTGTCAGCACACTCCCAGAGGCTAGCGCAGATTAGGCGGAGGAAGAAGAAGACGCGTGAAGACATGTTCACAGAACTAATGGGCTGCTCCCGAGCCCAGGCAGCCCAGCAGACACAGTGGAGGGAGAACTTGTCACAAATGCACCGAGCAGTCATGGAACGGGAGGAGAGGTGGCGTCAGGAGGACCAACAGGCTACTGAAAAGCTGCTTGGACTAATGAGGGAGCAAACGGACACGCTCCGGCGCCTTGTGGATGTTCTGCAAGACCGGAGGCAGGAGGACAGAGCCCCGCTGCAGTCTATCTGTAACCGCCCTCACCCGCCACCAAGTCCCACACCACCCTCACCCAAAGTCCAAAGAAGGAGGGGCGGCAAGGGCCGTTAAAACTTTCAATCAACCCCTGCAGACTGCTCTAGCAGTAGAAGGCTGACATTCCCCAAAATTTCATAAGTCCTTTCCTACCCACCTCACACAAGCCCCCGTCCAAGTTTCACCCCCCACGTTTCATGTCTGGTTCGCAATAAAATGTTTGTTTCTGTTCATTACTGTTTCAGTCAGGTTCTTTTGAGGGAGAGTCTGTCTGGAGGGGGGGAAGGGGCTTGGTAATTGGACAGGACAGTCACCTTTAGCAGGGTACAGAGGCGGTGTCAGGTCCAGCATCAGGACACATAACCAGTGCAGTCACTGGTTACCCTGGTCAGTCTGGGAGGTGCTTTTCATGTTTTGGGGGGGGGGGGTTGCTCTGTGACTTTGTGGCGGGGGAGGGCAGTTACAGATCTTATGCAGCGGTCCTTATCCTGGCTCACAGATCCACGCAGCAGGGGATCTGTAACCCTACCCCCCCTGCCAGAAAGTCACATAGCCGACACATACACACAGTCCCCCCCAGGAGTGCTGGCAGGCTCCATTGAAATAACCAGTCCACCAGTGCGGAGCCTGTCATTCCGGGAGTTTAGAAGTATCATTTGCATCAGAACACTAAACCCGCCCCCCGCCACAGTCTGCGTCCCCGGTTTAAAATATTCCCGCGAAAACAGCAATACAGACAACGGTGTTCATTAAAAAATCGAAATGATTTTATTTTTTGGGAAGGGGAAGGGGGTGAAGGTTGTATGTAACTGGAGAGGATAGTCAAAATGGACTGGGTAAAGAAACGGGGGCAGGTTCAGCTTTTCTGTCCACAAACTGAAAAGTCACTGGTTGCCCTGCTCACTCAGGAACCTAGCTTTCAAAGCCTCCCGGATGCACAGGGCGTCCCGCTGGGATCTTCTAATGGCCCGGCTGTCTGGCTGGACGTAATCAGCAGCCAGGCTATTTGCCTCTAGCTCCCACCCCGCCATAAAGGTCTCCCCCTTGCTCTCACACAGATTGTGGAGCACACAGCAAGCTGCAATAACGATGGGGATATTGGTTTCACTGAGATCACAGCGAGTGAGTAAGCTTCTCCATCTCCCTTTGAGACGGCCAAAAGCACACTCCACCACCATTCTGCACTTGCTCAGACGGTAGTTGAACAGTTCTTTTTCTGTGTCCAGGGCGCCAGTATAGGGCTTCATGAGCCAGGGCATTAGCGGGTAGGCTGGGTCCCCGAGGATGACTGTAGGCATCTCCACATCCCCAAGAGTTATTTTGTGGTCTGGGAAGTAAATACCTTCCTGCAGCCGTCTAAACAGACCAGAGTTCCTGAACACGCGAGCGTCATGAACCTTGCCCGGCCATCCGACGTAGATGTTTGTAAACCGTCCCCGATGGTCCACCAGTGCTTGCAGCACCATTGAAAAGTAGCCCTTTCTATTGATGTACTGGCTGGCCTGGTGGTCCGGTCCCAGGATAGGGATGTGAGTCCCATCTATAGCCCCACCGCAGTTTGGGAATCCCATCGCGGCAAAGCCATCTATGATGACCTGCGCGTTTCCCAGGGTCACTACCTTTGGGAGCAGTACCTTGACGATTGCCTTGGCTACTTGCATGACAACAACCCCCACGGTAGATTTGCCCACACCAAAGTGGTTCGCGACTGACCGGTAGCTGTCCGGCGTTGCAAGCTTCCAGAGGGCTATGGCCACTCGCTTCTGGACAGTGAGGGCTGCTCGCATGCGGGTGTCCTTGCGCTTCAGGGCAGGGGACAGCAACTCACAAAGTTCGAGGAAAGTCCCCTTCCGCATGCGAAAGTTTCGCAGCCACTGGGATTCATCCCAGACCTGAAGCACTATACGGTCCCACCAGTCCGTGCTTGTTTCCCGGGCCCAGAATCGCCGTTCAACAAAATCCACATGCCCCATTGCCACCGTGATGTCCTGGGCGCTGGGGCTCGTGGTTTCTGACAGCTCTGTGCCACTCTCCGACTTCAGGCTCTCACGGCGGTGCCGTAGCCTCCTCGCCCGATTTCTCTGCATCTGCCTCAGGGAAAGGTGTATGATAAGCTGCGAGGTGTTGAGAACGGCCACAAGTGCAGCGATGGTCGCAGCGTGATCCATGATCGCAGTGCTGTGGCGTCCGCGCTGTCACTGACCAGAAAAGTGCGCGAACTGATTTCCCGCCGGCGCTTTCATGGAGGGAGGGAGGGCGTTAGTGACGGACGGATGACGACAAATTTTTTTTACCCAGAAGGCATTGGCGGCTCGACCCAGAATTCCGATGGGCAGCGGGGACTGCGGGAACTGTGGGATAGCTGCCCACAGTGCACCGCTTCCAATATCGACGCTCGCCCCGTTAGTGTGGACTCACAAAGTCGAATTACTGTCCTTAGTGTGTCCTTAGTGTGGACACACACGTTCGACTTTGCAATATCGATTCCACATATTCGATTTAAGTAAAATCGAATTACCCTCGTAGTGTAGACATACCCTAAGTATTGGTCCTGTAATTGCACTAGCAATGGAATCTGCTTATTTCCTTCCTCCATCTGCAACCATAAGGCCATATTATGTCACAGAAATTTAAGTAGACCTCCCTGCTAAAAACACCATGCATGCAAAGTAGTGGTATGAACTGGATTCCTCATTCTTGGATAATTCCTTTCATTTGCATTTCTGGTGTCCCTAGGAAAAATGGCTACATTAAAACTGGAAACACTGTCAACATACCACCTGTTACATACCTGATGGATTCCAAATTAGTTGTACTCTTTCAGGAAGAAGATCTATGCGTCCTGGATAGTTCAACATACATCTGTATAAGTATAGTAGCAGTCAAAACAGTGAGTGAGTTACTCAGTTGTGGTGAGAAAATGCTAGAGAACATGGTATGTCCTCACTGCAAGTCTTGCATTCCATTTTTTTTTTTTGTGTGTGTGTGTGTGTCACATCTTCTCAAAGGCATAGGAATGGAAAAGATCCAGGAGCACACAGCAAAAATGTCTGGAGGGTTGTGGAGTGGGGAGTGGTAAAGGGAAGGAAGTACTTAAGTTGACAAGGGATAGAACAAGATCAGAGGTAATAGAGATAATGTAATGAATGGTACATAGAAGGCCAATAAGGTGCTCCTGTTTACTTTCCCCCATAATAAAATAACTGAAGGGCTCTCAAAATCAATAGGCAGCACATGTACACCTAATAGAAAGAATATATATTTATGCAACTTGTAGATAAACTGTGTAACTCTTTGCTGCAGGATATTTTAAATGCATACAGCTTAGAAAGATTTCAGAAATGGATTACACCTTTAGATTTAGAATCTAAGCTCTTCAGGACAGGGACAAACTTTTTGTTATATGTTTGTTCAAGACTTAACATAATGGGGTCCCAGTCCTGGACTGGGGACTCTAATCACAACTGCCATACACATAATAATAATACTCCTCTAAGAATAGCATCTGCAGGTAAATTAGTTAAAACCACAAGGGCTGTGAATCCCCATGCTTCAGAATGTAACTGATCACCAGCTGGGCCAAGAAAAAATATTTCCCCCCAGTACATAGCATTGTACCGCTAGCTGTGTTATGAAGCATCCAGCATTGGTCATCATCAGAGCGAGGGCACCAGTCGAGATGGACCAGAGTTCTATTCCAGTATGGCTGTTTCTATCAACATTCTAAAAAGGTGCTAACATGAAAAACATGCAGAACAGATAAGCTGCTGTAAACTATAAATATCATTTGCGTAGATGCTTTTAAAAATAGTTCGAAGTGATTCATCACTGGGCAGTTTTCATACCTATGGGTAAACATGATGTTGAGAACAATAATTTGACTGATAGTTTTAGCTTGCTGTTTGGAGAACTGGCCATATCTTTGTTTAAAGAGGTTTGGCTTTTTGGTAATTTAAGTTACGGGTTTCTATTAATTTGGTGTCTTGATTAGTTTGCTCTGAATTCATTTGTACTTCCAAAAATGTTGTGTTAGTTATTAAAAAGTAACCTAGTAGTGCCCCAAGTCATTTAGACATGAAATCTTATTCAAGGTAAAATCTTTGCCAAGAGAGAAAAAACATTAAGGTAATTTCTTACTGTGGTGAAAAAGGTTCTGTTGCTATTATAAAGAAGAACAAGGGGGCTTTGTGTGTTTCTAGTTACAGAAAAAAAATTGAACTTTTAATGGACTGAGGGAGGATTTGTGTGTGTTGTCTCATTTATTAAATCCATAGTGCTGCAGTATAACATCATCTTAAGATCACCCCATCACCTCCAAGAGAAATATTTGTGGTAGCAACAAATGCTGTGTGTTAGAGGTGTGTGAGAAAATCCTTTATCAGAGGGAATTCAGAATGGTGACTTGTATACTGCTGAACAAATCTCAGCATTGGTGTTTTAAATAGTTTTGCAAACAAATTACATTCAATGGGATTCAAAGAGGGGAAAGGAAGAGCAAAGAGGACGTCTGACCATTGAATTTCCATGAGTGGATGTTTTAGGAATATTACTTCTAACAAGATTTGCAAACATTTGTGACTTTTTGAAAATTACTTTATTAGTTTGGTGATTCAGCCAGGTAGTATTCTGAGACTTGCTTATGCCCCCACTTCTTCCACCTTCAGTGCAGGAGCAGAAATGACCATGACATTTAAGGTGATGAAGTTAAAAATGATGCATCCAGTTGGTTGTGTTGTGTAGTATTACCCTTTGGAGAGAAGTCCATCTTTACGATCTAATTGCAGCAGGTTCGACTAACTTACTATGTGATATCTGGAAGTCTACCTGTAGAACCAAGTCATTCTTCACCATTTAGGGGCCAGGCTCCAGCACTTCATTGCTAAGATCTAAAGAAAATGACTTAAATTTTTGAGTTGCGTTTTAAAGAATCTGTTTATTTATATAACCTTTAAAGAGACTATTTTTCTCTTATTTCCCATCTTTAAACAGCCATATTCTTTATATGATTTGCTGATTATGGATGGGATTTTCAAAAGCTCCTAAATTATTTAGGTGCGTGTGAAAATCTCACCCTATATGAATTATTATTTATTTGAGGCCTATGCAGGGCCGGCTCTAGGCACCAGCAAAACAAGCTGGTGCTTGGGGCGGCACATTTTTAGGGGCGGCATGGCCGGCGCCAGAATGCCGCCCCTAAAAATGTGCCCCGGTCGCCCTAGCTCACCTCCGCTGCCGCTCGTGCGCCACTGCTCCCCCTCCCTCCCAGGCTTGAGAGCCTGGGAGGGAGGGGGAGACTCCGAGTGGTCGCGGCGCGGGTGCCGCTTCTCCCCCTCCCTCCTAGGCTTGAGAGCCTGGGGGGAGGAGGCAGGGCTGGGGATTTGGGGAAGGGGCGGAGTTGAGGCAGGGCCGGGGGTGGGGTAATTAAAAAACGGGGGGTGGGAGGGGCGGCCAAAATTGGTTTTGCTTTGGGCGGCAAAAATCCTAGAGCCGGCCCTGGGCCTATGGAAACTACAATAATACCATCAGGACGGGTGCTCTGTGGTGCTAAATGAAATGGTCCATCCCATCTTCCTCTGTTGGTCCTTCAGTGAGGTCAGAATATGAAATTTGTGACATCACAGTCCTCTATCATGACAACAGACTGAGATTTCTTAAAATCAGCTCCACAGGAAGATCAAGTAGCAGCAGCTGGCTTATGCAGGAGAAACGTCTCATTAGCAAAACCAGTTGATTTTCACAGCAGTATTGGAAGGTTTAGACATGGCTTTCATTAACATGAGTAGAACATCTGAGTCTAAATCCCCTAGAATGCTGTGAAAACCTCAACCAAATATCAATTACACTTCATAGTAAGGTACCATTTAAGAAAAGAATATATACATATGGCTATATGGGTAGCTAAGGGAATGTATTTTCCATGAATCTTTCCTCTCGCTCTCCTTCTCCCCAAAGAAAAAGTTTTTTCTGCGTGTTACCATAATTTCCCCAAAGGCTGTTATGCCACACAAGTGAAATTGCCAGCAATAGAGGGGCATTATACAAGGCAGTCCTTTTGCATCCTTTGAGTCTCAGATTAAGAGCTAAATGGTTTTGACAGCCTTGCTTGGGCCCTCTATCTTAGGTAGCCCCAATTACGGTAGTATTTGAGTGCCTCACCATCTTTAATATATTGATCCTCTCAACACCCCTATGAGGTAGAGAAGTACCATTATACCCATTTTACAAATGGGGAACAGAGGCAAAGAGCAACTAAGTGACTTGCCCAAGGTTACACAGGAAGTCTGTGGCACTGCAGGGACTTGAACCTCAAGTCTCAGACTAGTGCTCTAACCACTGGACCATCATCTTCCTGTGCAATGAAGAGAATCCCCCACACTTTGGGAATACAGATGGGCAGATCCTTAGCTGTGTAAGTTTTTCTTTTACACCAGTGACTGTCTGTCCCAGAGTATTGCCCTGCAGTATTTATTTTGGGAGGGCGCACTACATATAGCAGACAGTAGTTTGTATATTTTCTCCAGATGCTCTTTTTAGATGTCAGCCTAACAATACTTTACATCTGCTAAACAGGAGAGCAAAACTACTCTGTGTATCCTGTTTCCTGCTAAAATGTGTGTCTAAGCATATGTCTACACTGCTATTAGGCACCCACTGCTGGCCTGTGCCGGCTGGTTTGGGTTTGCGGGGTTCAGGCTCTGATATCCTCCCACCTCACAGGGTCTTAGAGCCCGGGCTCCAGCCTTTGTCCGGACGTCCACACTGAAATTAAACAGCCCTGTGAGCCTGAGCCCTTTGAGCCCGAGTGAGCTGGCACAGGTCAGCCATGGGTGTCCAATTGCAGTATAGACATACCCTAACTGCTGAATGGACAGGTGTGAGTTTGAGGGGCCAGCCTCCCTCTATTTACTGTCTGTCCTATTGAACCGTCTGCTAGTACTCTTCAGTTTCTTCTGATACAGGGAACACTCCAGTACTGCCAGAGAATATTTTGCAAGGCTAAAGCTGTGTGTTAGAGCTATATTATGTAACACAGATAACACTTAACTGGGACTATCACGAATATGATTTACAGTACACGTTGAATACTTGTATCAAGAAAGTTAAAGTGACATGTGCAGAAACGGAGAAGCAAACAGGCTCTTGTTATCTTGATCAAATATGTTGCAGAATGCAGCAAGGGTTTTGTATTTAGCTTACTTTCCTCTTAGTGTGTAATCTGCTCTTGGAGCTTGTTATGAGCAGACTTTCCTGAACATCTGGAACGGTTCCTGCCCTTCTTTGCCAGGATAGTGAAGCGATTTCAAAGTCGAATGTCAGAAGTACTGACTAATCGAAGTCCTGCTCTTATTTAAGAGAGAAGCAAATTCAAATGCATTGAAGGAGTGGGGCAAGTGAAAATAATGTTTTTGCAAGCAATGGATTATTATTATTACCTGTTTATAATAGTGTCAATGGCATAGCTCATGAGAATGGTTTCTAAACTTTCCACCCACTTTACCTAGGGGTAGGAGATTCCCCAGCCATATGTTCCTACTGGGGCTGTGAATGTGAGATTATCTACTGGCCTCGCCTCAGTAACTAGAGATTGGGTGTAGAGGTTTGGCTTGGGGCCAAACATCCCCAAATGTAGTGGTTTGGTGTCTATCTCAGTTAAATAACCCTCTTCTGGTGCAATCCCAACCAATAGTTGTGTGTTTGTGTGTCACAGTAAGTGACACTTATCCCCTCCCATGAAGCAGAGCATCACCAGATCTTGAATGGATTCTCACGCCAGCTATCAGTCAGAACCTGTTTAGTGCTGCAGAGCCTGCAGTGTTAATGGACCAGAATCTGCTGCTACTGAAGTAATGGCAAAATTCCTATTGATTTCAGTACGCTGCAGGATTGGGCCTGCTGGTAGGAGATGTAGGAGAAGGGCAGAGGACAAGCGTTGCTTGCAAGTGCTGTACTCAGACTCTGTTGTGCCATTTTAATAGCTGTCCTAGCAAAGAGTAGTACTGTTTTTTTTGTATAGATTTCAGTTATTTAGCGGTCTGGTCTCCTTTTGAGGTATGCAGCTTTCATTGAGAGTAACTAGCTTGATGTGCTTACACCAAGACAAGACCAGGCTCTTACACTCAAACTTCTGGACATCAACTTATTTCAGTTGTAAATTGCTCAAGTTTTCTCTTGTATTTTTTTCCTCTTACTGTTTGTTGCATAGTATCCTGTCTGCAGCTTCTCTTTTTCTCCTCTGTTGCTAAATTGTGGGGCTAAGCTGTTAGGAAATGGACTTCCTCTCCCAAGAGGCCCAGAGAACTGTATTTACTGCTGCTGCTTAAATTTCCCCCAGGCTGCCACTAATCTAGCAGTAACACTTATGAATTTCTTTTACAGATTCCTAGTATTTTTAGTTACTCCATAATATAGGGTTGCCACCCATCCGGTTTTCACCTGGACAGTCTGGATTTTGGCTGGTGTGTCTTGGGTGCCATTTGTGTCTGTTTTTTTTTTTTTTTAATCTGTGAGGAAGAGGCGGAGCAGGAACGGGGCTTTGGAGGGAAGAGGTGGAGCAGGGGTGGGGCTTGGGCAAAGAGGCAGAGGTGGGTCCAGTTACCAGGCATCAGAAAGGTGGCAACCCTACCATAATAGTTTGGTTTTTTTTATTTGGATTGTGGAATCCCGCTCTCTTTAGTCTGCAAAGCAAACTTTACTCCACACGCTAAAAATATAAATAACATTAAGTTTATGATGCAGCCGTAAAAGCAATACCATCTGTAGTAAGGTAAAAAGTACCCTGTGGACCTGACCCCTTGCAAGCTATCAATTTGCAGAGCTCACACTAATTTAAGTCACTGGAGTCCTGAATGCAGAAGGCTTGTAGAGGCTCACCAGGCTACGGGAGGAATTGCTGGGGATAAATGTGTCTTCAGGGGACCCAGAAAGCACAATCTCAATAAAGGCCCTGTCTAGTAACACAAGATCTTATAATGCCTATGATGGTGGCCCGAATTGTCTTTCTCTCTGCATCGGAATGCAGCAGTTATAATAATTGGAGATAGGCCCAAGCCACATCCAGCTGTAGACTGTCCAGTGTTTGGGGTGATTCTAATCTAGGGTTTTGGTTTGGACCCATCTATAATAATACCAGCGTAATCATGTTTTAACACACACATTCTGTCATTTTTCATAGTGTTTTGGGCCCTTATAAAAGGGGAGGGTGGGTGGCTTCTCTGTGTGTTTCTTTTCAGTTGTGCAGTTAAATGCTGATGGATACTCAGCTTTGCCAACCCCAAGCATTAAAAATCATGAGGTTTGGCTTAAAAATCATGAGATTGGAAAAAAATGTTGGTCTCTCTTTATTTGCCTTTGGATTACTGAAGCTTTAGGGTGCACTCACTTCACGTTTTCAAACTTTTCTCTGAAACCATGAGGGATAAAAAATTACTACCACTGTTTTTTTTAATGAAAGCCAAGGTTCTCATGCAATCTCTTGATTCCAGCAGCTGGGGCTTTAAGAAAAAACACTAAAAATCACCAGACTCACAATAAATCTGAGAGTATTGGGAACCCCTTGATACTATGATGAATACTGATATCAGCTGAGTTAAACCAGTTTACACCAGTGTGTGATTTGGCCCTCTATCTACATAGGCATGATGCTTGTCATAGGTTCAACGTATTTAATAAATTGCTATTTCATGTACTGGATTTTATTTTTTAACAAAGTCAGGCATACAACAATTGTTAAAGGAATGATGTAATAACTCGTCGTGGTACTAGACACTTCTGTCCTTTTTGTTTTCCATTCAAGCTGGCCTTTGCCGGAGTTTGACCCAAGTCAGATCCGACTGATTGTGTATGAGGACTGTGAAAGACGAGGGCGAACTGTCTTATTTGACTCCAGCTCTAAAAGAAAAACCGAGGACGTATCTGTGTCGGTGAGCATTGCTAATCATTTAATTGAAACTTGATTACAGTATATTGTATATCTTTTAAAAGTAGCACAAGATTAATACGTAAAATGCCTTGTATATATGTTCACATTTCAAACATAAAGATCCACATTATGCTATTTTAAAATAAATATTGTGTTGCAAAGTATTTGAGCTTCAGTGATTCCCTGCATCAGTGGTCTTTTTATTCTTGGACTTTTTAACCTTTTCTTTCAAAGAGATGTCTTGCTTTCTTTGGCCTGAGCAATGCCATGTATGGTGACGGAGAGGCAGTGGAAAATTTCTTCTTCTAACTATTGTACCAGCTCTTTGGTGGAAAGTCACTTGAAAACTTTATCTTTTTGGTTTTTCCTTTCATCAGCGGAATGAACTGCTGTTTATTGATCTGTGAATTTGCAGTGTAATTGCTATAGCAGGATGAAGGAGGATGTTCTTGGGGGTAGGCACAGAAAAGCTGAGTTCTAGGCCAGCATTACCATAGACTATCTGTGTGAATTCTCTCTGAACCTCATTTTCTCTGTTTTGTAAAATGTAAAACGCCTGCAAAGCCATTAAGATCTTCAAATAGAAGTCATTATCTGAGTGCAAATTGGTGGTCATGGTTAGTTTTGCATTAGGATCTCACATACAGCTAAGTTCTATAAGTGGGACAATACAATACATTACCACAAAACCCCTGTCTTCACTTCAGGTTTGAAGATGGTCCCGCCTATTGAAACCCTGCTGCTTCTCATCCCAGTTCTGATTGCCGGCTTCCTCCAAATACCTCACTCTAACTCTGGGAAGTAATTTGTGTGGCTTTGGGCATGAACTTTCATGACTTATCCACAGTTCAAGACCTGGATTTCCTTGTTCTTCCTGGGAATTTAGGTGTTAGGTACTTAACACAAGCTTAATTGCAGTAACAGTAGCAAGTGCCACTGCGAAACAGACCAATTTAAATGTCCAAAAGTACATAACCAACAAAATATATATTGGATCTGCCTGTGGTATTGCTGTGCTAATTAAGCAAAGCTTTGTGGCAGTCTGTAATAGGGACCCCCTTGTCCTATTCCTGTTGATTTACTGGAGTCCTCAAAGCAGATCTAAAAAGTGTCTATACTTACACAGCCAATTTTCAATCAGTATTGGTTTCATTACTAATACATAGTTCAGCATGACAGCTTGGTAGCGACAGAGTTCCGTTAAAAATAGACTTGTTTCACTAGGGTGCCAAGCATCTGAAATCACATCACCACAATCTCTACTTTTTATGCCATTTCTTAACAGGGAAGAAATAGGAGGTAAGGATGCAGGGGAAAAATTGTTCCCAGCCTGCAAATCTGGAATGCCCAGTGCTAGCCACTTGTGACTTCATTTATTTTATTGTTGGTCACATTCTTGGTATTTGAAAGGGAATTTATGATGATGCATTTCTTGCCACTTTCCCCAACTTTCAGTCTCACTTTAATGAAATGATTCCGATACTGGCCATCTCATGGAATCTTCCTTCTTTCAGCAAATCTTTGCAAGAGTTATCACATTTTGCAGGTAAAAATGTGCACAACAATCCTTCACTCAGCATGTTGCTAGTGCAGTACAGACTTGTATAGTTACTAGTACATATTGGAAATTTTCAAGGAATTGTGTTGGTTTGATTTTTCTCTCCCATTTATTATGATTTTAACAAGGACACTCCCTGCATATATAAAGTTAGATCTTGGCTCTAAGCACATTCCAAGGCACTCTTGCCCTTTTGCAGTAAGACATTTGTGTGGGATGGGCGCTCTCCGCTGTGAAAGAGTATCTGTTAACTGCCTCTCTAAAGGCAATGTCCTCTGCTTTTTCCCTGGATTTCCTAATATGATTAATACCTCTGTGCATTTGCAAATACACTAAGGGGGAAGATTTGCAAAAGCACTCAGCACTGGCCCAACTGCTCCTATTCAAGTAAACTGAGTTAAGCCATTGTTGAGTGATTTTTGAAAATCCCACCTTAAAGCAGCATGTTATCATAGAATGCCTCTTTTTAATATGTAGCTAGCGGTGTAAAAATTGTATATCTCTGATTTTCTGCTGTGTGTGAAAAGTGTAATGCAACTAAACACAACGATGATTTAGTAGTAGTGTGCTTGCAGCAGTCCAAGATATACTCAGCTGTCTTTTGTCTATGCATAATCCTCTGCATATATCAGAATTACATCTGATGAACCAAGGGTGAATGTAGCTCAGTCAGTTTAAACCCTATAAAGGGATGATACGGTTATGAAATGTAGAGCACACCTTGGCTTCTTTTCCAGAGAGGCGTATATTCCAGGCAGGAGAATTTGGTTTAAATCAGTCAGTTGGATGGATGCTTGGCTTTAAATTTTGGTTAGATGAAGAATTTAAAAGCTGACTCTGATGGTCTTAAATTGTCCAGCAAACCAGCAGTATCCTCTTTTAGTGGGGTCTAATCTAACATTACTGGACATCCTAATAACGTTTTTTGTGTGTGGGAAATGTTTATATATCAGAAAGAATGTCTGATGAGATCCTTAAATAATTCTCTTTTGCCTCTTTGCCCTCTGACAATCCAAAAAGCCAAATAAATGAGATTTTGGAATGCTCACAACAGAATGACAGTGAAGGCTAATGGGTGATAACCTTCTATCTGAGGTACCATATGATTGCTGCTATGCTAGATGACTTGAGGGGAAGAAATATATAAACGTTGTATGTTAAAATTTGCACTTGAATGAGGAATTAACTAATTGCAGACATTGACTTTGCAGGCTGAGGTCTGCATAACCGTCTGCTTTCACCGCACAATGCAAAAATCCATCGTTCTTCCTTGGCTTTACAGGATTGAGAAAATTAAGACTGTTGAAAGAAACAAATGGAATACAAAGAAAGGGACAAATAGACACTCTCCCTAATGAGTGACTCTGTGTTTTATTACTTTGGGATCATAGTACAGTTGATGGCCATGGTGAAAACTGCCTATCGTTCAGTTTGAAGGAGAGTTGTTACTTTTCCTGGGTCTTATTGGGTACGTCCACACAGAAGAAAAAAAAAAAAAAAAGGAAAGGGCCTGTGGCCATGGGTCTCAGTGCCCAGATCAATTGACTAGAACTGGTGGGGCTCACGCTACAGGGCTAAAAAGAGCCGTGTAGACTTTCAGGCTCTGGCTGGAGCCTGGGCTCTGAAACCTGGCAAAGGAGGAGAGTCTTGGCACCTGGGCTCCAGCCTGTGGAAAGATCCAATCCCAGTGACCCTGTTGATCTCGGTACCAACAGGCATTTGACAGCCATTAAGAGGGAGACTCCACTTGTCTGAGACAATCAAGTCTCTTGAATATTTAAGCTTCTACGGTACCAGATGGATTTGCACAGGCCCAATGTCTACCCTGTCATTTTTATTCCTGCAGCACAAACCCGAGTCTGTTGATCCGGGCTCTGAGACTTGCTGCTGCAGGTTTTTTTTGCTGTGTAGACATACCCCTAGAGGGTTAAACTTCTGTGGTAAGGCTGAGAAGGGGCCGCGTGTCAAGGACTGTGCAGGCTGCAGGAACTGAGAATGTTGGCCGAGCAGCGTGCCAGGCATTGTCACTTAGATGTGAGATCCACGTTAGACAGCTGTGATGCCTGGGCACTTGGTTTGTAGGACAGGGCAAAGTGACTTCCTTTTGTGTATCCTGTGCCTTTTTTGGTACTAGGCACAACAGGTTCTTTCCCAACTTTATGTCCCTACTGATTAGTCAGCCTTCTGTATCCAGGGGCCTTACACAATTCTTAGATATTGTGCTGGAATTAATTGATGACTATTCTCTTTCCCTACGAGCAGCAGAAAATTAGACAAGGCTTCTTCCACTTTGGTTTTGCCAGTATCTCAGGAGAAAGAGACTGCCCTTTTCAGCATTGTGACATCAGATCATGAGAAGATGTATCAGAACAGGAATCATTTGCATACAGAGTACATGAGGGCAGAGTGTGATGAAAAGTGCAGACATTACCAACGCCTTAACCAAATAGCCACACATAACACCTACATCATTCACATGTTATCAGTAGGGCCCTACCAAATTCACGGCCATGAAAAACGCGTCACAGACCGTGAAATCTGATCTTGTGTGCTTTTACCCTATACCATACAGATAACAGATTTCATGGAGGAGACCAGCGTTTCTCAAATTGGGGGCCATGACCCAAAAGGAAGTTGCAGGGGGGTTGCAAGGTTATTTTAAGATGGTGGCAATACCATGACCCCTACTTCTGCGCTGCCTTCAGAGCTGGGTGGCCAGAGAGCGATGGCTGTTGGTGAGGCTGCCAGCTCTGAAGGCAGCACCCTGCCAGCAGCAGCGCAGAAGTAAGGGTGGCAATACCATACCATGCCATCCTGACTTCTGCGCTGCTGCCTTCAGAGCTGGGCGGCCAGACTGTGGTGACTGCTGACTGAGGGTCCAGCTGTGCAGGCAGCAGCGCAGAAGTAAGGGTGGCAATACCATATCATGCCATCCTTACTTCTGCGCTGCTGCTGGCGGCGGCTCTGCCTTCAGAGCTGGGCTCCCTGCCAGCAGCCACCGCGCTCCAGCTGCCCAGCTCTGAAGGAAGTGCCACTGCCAGCAGCAGCGCAGAAGTGAGGGTTGCAGTACCACAACCCCGCTACAATAACCTTGTGACCCTCCCCCCACAACTCCTTTTTGAGTCAGGATCCCTACAATTACACCACCATGAAATTTCACATTTAAATAGCTGAAATCATGAAATTTTACAATTTTTTAAAATCCTCTGACCGTGAAATTGACCCAAGTGGACCATGAATTTTGTAGGGCCCTAGTTGTCAGTCAGTCAGGTGTTGGAAACAGTCACAATACTCCTCCCTGGCAGCTTTGTAAATCTGATCTACTTGCCTTCATAGAGATTTCAGTGTTTGCACTTCATACAACTATGATGCTTGTTCATAATGCCACCTTATTAATTTATTTTTAGGGGATAATGTCTGTCTATCACTTTAATGCCTCCTGGTAGCGTCACATCTGAACCTGCTCCTTCTCCCCTAGCGTCCTTTCCCTTATTGCTGTTTCCTTCTATCTGCAAAACCCAAACCCAGAGATTCGTTAGAAATGTGCTTCCTCACTGGGTCCCAATGAAAATGTATGTGCACACGAGCAGGAAGAATGTTCCTTAGAAATCCTTGAAAAACTAATATCCGACCTGGTTTGAATTTGGATGCAAATATGCAATGGAAAGACAGATTTTTCACCCCTATTTTAAGGTATAGGCCCCAGAGGACAGAGCCAGTACTGAGCTCTCAGCCTTCACTCTGTATTTTCTGATGTTTGAGCTGAGTGCTTGACTTCCCAACCTTGACACTGCATTTACATTGGCCATTTGCAGGGACCACACAGTTCTGTACTCAGCTGTTATTGTTCATTATTTATATAGGATCATGAAAGTGTATGGTATGTAAAAACAACCAGCAATGCAAGGTGCCTGCCCCAAGGAGCTTACAGTCAAATTTGACAAGGACACCACAGAAGTGATGCCACAAAATGGAGGCGAGGGAGGAGGTCAAAGTAAACGCTAGGAGGGGAATCCTGCATCAGTGCTTTCCCCAGAGAACAGAGTGCATGTGTTTTGGTTTTGCCATTATGTCTTGTTAGTTACGTTTTTGCTTTGTGTTGTCCTTTGGTGGTTTATGGCTCAAAGATTAGTGGGTGAAGGGCATTCTCAAAAAGGGATTTGACTGAAAATGGTTGCTGACTGGCACATGAGAAGTGGAAGAATTTTCTAAGCATAAGGGGAAACCTGCAAGGAGGTGTGTAGTGAAGAAGGTTAAAGAATGATAACAGAGGGAATGGGAGAAGGAGGAAGAGTCAGAAGGAATGAAGACAGAGGCTGAGAAAAGGAGTTTGCAGTAGACAAGGCAAAAGGGAACCAAGTTGTTGAGCAGTTGTGTTGGAGAGGAAAGGGTGGAGCTTAGAGATGCTGCAAAGGAACAAGATGTGACGACAGCTGGATTGGACTTGGGAAGGAGTAAACGAGAGTCTAGCATTAGGAGTTTGGATGATGGAGGACAATGGAGTTTGTCACAGTTTCAGGGTAACTACACCTGTATCCACCCCCCTTCCCCAACACACACACTCTGTGGTCCGCTCCAGGAAGGCCCAGTCAGGTACCAGACTTCCAGCCATGGCCCGTTTCTGGGTAGGGATACAAGCCACTCTCTTCTGACTGGTGCCATATACTGTGATATTCCCAGGAAGCTAGTCTACCTAAGGGCCAATGCCTGTGCTTTGCTTTCTTTCCGAGGGCTATGACCAGTGTATTGCCAGGAGTTACTCGTAATCACATTGTTCTTTCTAAGCAGCATACATATATTCTTAGGGTAAAAGCATTACAGAAGAAACATATAAAAACAATAAAGGTTCCTACACGCTTACTAATGTACCAGAAACAGCCCATCAATGTTATGGGGTCCTGGTAGACCAATGCCCTTCCAACCCCTCCCTCCAGGGTTGGGGTCCCCCTAGGATCAGTGGTCCTGTCTGTTTGCTGAATCTAAAGAAAGACCCTAAGTCTGTTTATACTTAGCCTTTATATAGCCCAAGTTTTCTCTTTGTCCCTTGGTCTCTAAGAAACCCAGTTGGAAGAAATATATGCAAACTACCACAGGGGTGGAACCTCTCTGGGGTTGTTTACAGTTTCAGTGATGTGCCTTAATCAGCCTGCCACTGTTTTTAGTTCCTGGAGGAGCTGTGGTAACCCTCTCACATAGAGCAGAACACATTCATACCTAAACCATTCATACATTTAAATTCAGTGGTCCCCAAAGATACTGCATGGAGTTGCATTATGTGTCAGAGAGTTACTCACAAGGCTGGGAAGAGCAAGGGGGTTTGGGGAGCTGCTGAGTTTCATTTTCACCGCGCTGCATAGGCCACTGTTGCTGGTGCAGTGACACTTAACCAAATGCTAGTGCAGTCCGTGACCACCTCATTTGGAATCTTTGACTCCAACTGCCACACTGGTTAAAAAGCATAAAAAGGCACATAATTTTCAACAGGCCAGGATTACCCACACATTTGATTATGCTTAAGCATAGGGTAAGTGTTGGGCATTACATTGCTTAAGGGATTAGTAACAGAATATGGAGCCATTTGCCTGGAGGTGACCTGTGAAATTGAGATGATGGTCTCAAACTATTTCCTCATGGACAAGTTTTCGGGGAGCAAGAGACTACTGTTACAGTTGGCATCTCTGCAGCACAGAGACTGAATCCTGCCGTCTCAGCCCTCAGTATTCCCTTCAGTCGGAACTGGAGGCATATTGATGGGCCAGCAGAGGGATGTTTTTCCCGGTCACTGCTCCTGCTTGTCTTGTAAACACTTGCAGGAGTTAGACGACACTGGGAACAAAGCTGACAACTTTCAGGAGTGCTACCTTCACTTTAAAAAACACCTGGCAGTTGAAAAAATGTGCAACAATCTAATATTCTAGGCGGATGCACTCAGATTTTTATAGCCGCAGTTCAGGACATCAGCAACAATTCAGGCTGATGTTCATAAACAATGAGAGTTAATTTCTCTAGATTCATTTTTCATCAGCGTGATGGTCCCTTTGTTTCTGAGGATTCAGGTAGCCTGGCTATTGGATGGACAGTTCTCAAGCGATGGCAGCTTAGTGTTCTTTTTGGATAGTTGGTTTCTTATATTGTCCCCATCGCAGTGAAATCTGAGCACCTACTATGGCAGACAAAAGAATAAAACACATGATAAATTTTCTCTCTCTCTTATGCGCACCCACCCCATCACACTGCTTGGCTTTGGTCCAATACCCTAGGTCCCCTTCAAATGGGGACCCTACTCTCATTTTTGGTGCTTCCATCACCTGCCTCAGGAAACTCGTCCTTCCTGCAGTTGCTGAGAGTCTGACTTTTGGAGTCCTACAGCCTTCCAGAGCCTGCTCCCTGTTTTCTTTCACAGACTTTCTCTCTGTTTTATTTCAGGCCTCTCTAGTCAGTCAGGATGCAGCTTGCTCCAGGGCCAGCCTGAGTTTGGTTACGCTCCCCTCTCCCAGCAGCTCTGTTACTTCTGAGGTGTTGGAAATGCTAGCTCTTCTGTGTAGTCCAGTCTGAGCTCCGTTAATGGAGACTGTTACTTCTGAGATGTTGGAAATGTTAGCTCAGTCTGAGCTCCGTTAATGGAGACCTCACTTCTACGGCAATTCTCCTTTGGGGCATGGTGAGGCATTTTATCCACATGGGGATCAATAGCTCCGAAACCAGAGTCCCTTACCTATACAGGCAGGAGAAGAAACCTTCCCCCACACTCATTTACTTTGACTTTCCCATGAGTGTTTGCAAAGGGTTCATCCCATTGATTCTGGCTTCCCATAACTTTAAAGATTCCATTATTTTCATTTTAATCTTGTTCTGTTTAATTTGTGGTGGAAGAAGTAAAAGTGCTGCTTGTGCCCTGCCCATACAATGAAGAGTTTATGGAGCCAGTGACAGTCCATTGTAAAACCATCAAGGGGTTTAGCAGGATCAGGCATTGCTGGGGCAGGTTTGGGAAGAGGATTTAGGAAAGAGCCTGCTGCAGATGTACGTGGTAGAAGTCCAGAAGCAAGGCCACTGGGGTGAGAGCTGCTTCGTAGTGGGTCTTTAGTGCATATCTATCTGCAGCTGAGTCTTGTCAGCAATTTGTGCATAAGAACTCTGGCCAAGGGATGCAAAGATCCCCTTTCCCAGCTCCCCTTTCTGGCAACTTTGTGCATGGCAGAGATTTGCTAGCAGTATTTTATCTAGAGACTCGATTTGCTGCACTATGTACATTTGGGAAAAAAGAGAATAGGTTTGAAACTTTTGCTTGTGCAGCTTATTGAATTCTGTAATTACCTCTTTATTTTGGGAAATCTGACTTGAAAATGCTTGGAATATTATACTGGAACACAAGTGGGCCTATTCCCTTGTTGCATAATATCTAGCAATTTGTAGCATCTAATATTTCATTGACATTCAAATTCCGTAACTACAGAGAGGAGGCGCATTACCGATACTTGATCTCATAGTCCAATGGGTTATACTTAAGCACATGCTGGATTCTAAAATTGCATGTTCCAAAATTTGTCAGTGTTCTGCGTTTTACAGATGATTTGCTACTTGTAAGCTGCTGACAGATGGTATCTAAAAGATCTTGAACATTTGACCTCTTTTACTTCACAGGTTCCTTAGTTCATTTTGCGTTCCACTGCAAAGATCAAATGTCTGTTCCCCTCTAGTATTTAAATTAGCAAACTATAATTTCAAGACGGATCTCATCAGCGGATCTGGGAAAAGCTACTATGCTGAAAATATTCAAGTGCTAGTGAAGAGAAATGATTAGGTTTTGCAAAATGTTCACTTTTTAGACTGTCATTTAATGCACAGAAGTTTTTCCCTTTACATAAATGCATTTAATATATTTCTAACCTGAAGTAAGCCAAGTTATTATCACATCTTCTTATGGGAACTTGCAACATCTGATGGAAAATGTAAAGCTGAAATGTGGTTTGCCTGCACAAGCTGCTGTAACCCTGTGGATTCAATGTGGTTTTTTATCACATGATGCCTAGCCTAGTCCAGGACATTGTTATTTGTCAGAGATAAAATGCAATTCTAGTTCACGAGTTCCTACTAAAGTCATATGATTATCGTTCACATGTTCCAGGCATTGTGTACTAGGCGTAAGCCAAAAATATGAGCCACTAGCAAATCTACACACTGCATGACTTCAGTGTGCTTCCCATAAGGATTAGTGTGTCATAATGGGAGGTGGTTCCTCCGAGAGGGAACTTGTGCCAGTGACTAAAGCACAAGCCTAGGGGTCAGGAGAATGGGTTTCCATTCCCAGCGCTGCCACAGACTCACTAGTTTGTCTATACGTTTTTCCTTAACCTTTCCCACTGGAGTAGCTTCACTTGTGGTAGCTATAGTGCAAACACTAGTGTGGGCAACTTGATGAAAAAATGTTAGTGAGCGCATGAGCCCTGTCTACACTTGGGGCCAGATTATAGCAAGCTGGTGGCCTACATACACCATGACACATGGAGCCCCACATGCCACTTGCACTGGCCTCTACCCCGCCCAGGGAGGGAGGGGCAGAGACATGGTGCTCCTTTCTCCCTCTGCTTCACCTCACCTCCCCCAGGAGCAGCAGGGGACCATCTTCTCCCTGCACAGGGCCAATGGTGGGAGTAGGAGTGGCAGGGACCTAGCAGGGCCGCCCAGAGGATTCAGGGGGCCTGGGGCAAAGCGGGGGAGCTGCGGCGCTTGTACTCACCCGGCGGCGGTCCAGGTCTTCGGCAGCATTTCGGCGGCGCGGGGCCCTTCAGTCGCTCCGTGTCTTCGGAAGCACTGAAGGACCCGCCGCTGCCGAAATGCCGCTGAAGACCTGGACCGCCGCCAGGCCAGGGCTCGCAGGGCCCCTGTGGGGCCTGGGGCCTCAGGCAAATTGCCCCACTTGCCCCCCCCTCTGGGCGGCCCTGGGACCTAGTACTTATCCTGGCAGCTGGCATGTATCTGCTTGGATGAATGGGCTGGGCCTCCCTGCACTTTTTTCCTTCTGCCAGCTGACACATGCACAGAGCCCCCTGTTGAGGTGGTGTTGGCAGGACGCCCATCCCATTGAGATGCCTGGGGCAATTCACACCTCTCAGAGCTATTGTTTCTGGCCCTTTGCAGACTCTGCTTACACTTGGGTTGCATTTTCAGGCTTTTCTTCACAACTGTTAGGGCTCAAAAGCCGAATTTTTAAAATTGTCATCTACATCTATGAAGTGCTATGCCAACCACAAGACTATATAAACACTTACTAGTATGTACGTAAGGTGGGGAGAAGGCAGTTGGAATATATTGTTCCTCTCCCTGCATTCACCCCTTTCTCTGCCACCCAATCTCCTGCTCCTGTGCCCAGTAATTATTCTCTGTAAAACTTCAAAACAGCTTCACTGCCTGCAGTTTCTTAAGAAAATGAACAAGGAGTGTTGTATTAGCTCCCAGTTCAGTTTTCTAAGTAAAGCAGCCCAGCCTCCTTCCCTGTAGCCAGTCTGGAGGAGAAATAAATCCTCATTCTGCTTAGTGTTTGCCTTGGCATATAACCTTTTTGCCACTAAATATGCTTCCTAAACTGGGAATACAAGACCAGATCGTTCTAGTGCCATTAAACAATGATTGTAGGGATGTGAAATCTAATGACAGGCATGTGATCTGTGTTTCAGAAACTCTGTAGTGATGCTCAGGTGAGAGTCTTTGGGAAATGTTGCCAACTGAAGCCTGGAGGAGACAGTTCCTCTTCATTGGACAGTTCCATCAATTCATCCTCCTCGTCTTCCGATACGAAAGAACAATGCCCAAAATACCAGGTGAGAATTCTTTTATATTATTTCAATCTTGTCAAATTTTGCAACAGATGTATCAAATGTTTTAAAATGCTTAAAATTAGAGACGGCCTGAGGCAGGAGTTTTTCTTCAAGGTTTAGACTAAGGTCGCAGTTCGATAGTGAATCAAGACTAGGGTTTTGGGTTCCAGGGCACTAAAACATGGTAAACTGTTCTCTCAAGAGCACTGCCTTGAATGGCAGAAGTATCTCCAGAGTGTGAGAGTTCTGCCCTTTTGGGCCATATCTGAACAGGACCTGGACAATAAGCCCCATCTGTGAAATGAGACTTGGGACTGGACCCATAATGGTAGGCTGGGACATTTTGTTCCTTTGAGTATTTGGACCTGTATGGGCCCTTCTCTAGTGACAGACCCTAGGCTTCATGATATTTTTAAATATTCTGAATTACAAATATATTTAAAGTCAAATGTTCTATGTCAGGGGAAACTTTAAAAAAAAGGTAATGTGGCAACATACAGCTGTAAATCTGTAGATGAAGGCTATGTAACAGTGCTATATAACTTGAGTTAAATTTTACAAAAGTGTGGAGGTTTTGGTTACAAGAGTAGCCAGAGTCATCTGACACGGATATATTTCTGTCATCTCAGCTTCCATGGATCACAAGCATTTTATACTAAGCCATCCTAAAATAGAACTGAGCCTTTATACTCTTTGTAATGAATTAATTGCATGTTTGAGGGAAGTTGCCCCTTACACAACTTATTTTGAGGTACAGTACTACTGATGTCTCAACCCACCAGTGATATAAATGAACAAATTTTCTGCATTGATTTTATCCATCATCACATTAGCTGTTGCTATATTTGACCAGAAATGTATTCCCTTTGTCTTTTCTTTCCCATACAGCTCTTCTCCATAGCTTCAATAGGGTGACTGAAGTCCTATTTGCCCTTTCGCCCTTCTTGGAAGGGTATTTTGTGTGGTTTTGAGAGGAAGAGCTGTTCCATTTCTCTTGGTGTGCTTCCTCTGGCACAACATAACCCCCACAGTGTCCTATGTAACCAAGAGAACATTATGCTCCCCAATGTCTAGACCAGGGGTCAGCAACCTTTCAGAAGTGGTGTGCCGAGTCTTCATTTATTCACTCTAATTTAAGGTTTCGCATGCCAGTAATACATGTTAACGTTTTTAGAAGGTCTCTTTATATAACTAAACTGTTGTATGTAAAGTAAATAAAGTTTTTAAAATGTCTAAGAAGCTTCATTTAAAATTAAATTAAAATGCAGAGTCCCCCCGACCGGTGGCCAGGACCCGGGCAGTGTGAGTGCCACTGAAAATCAGCTTGTGTGCCGCCTTTGGCACGCATGCAGAGGTTGCCTACCCCTGGTCTAGACCTACAGCTACTTATTTCTCTTCTCAATTGGGCAGGCTCTGTACAAACACTGATTAGCATTGGAGAATAAAGGTGTGATATATATGTATATATAATGTAGTATGTGCAACTTTTGCAGTTGCAAAGTGGAAGTCCCAATAACATAATGCTAATAGCACGTTTTATAATAGTTTTATTTAAATATATGTGACTATGATGTAGGTGATTTAGAAGATGAAATATGGTGCTTTGTCCCAGGCTGCTGTGTGGTATTCTGATTGTGTCCCATCTAAAGCACTCACAAATGTCACTAGAATACAGTCAGATGCTTCTAAATAAGGTCTGATATTGCTAATACTTGTAGATGACTTCCCACAGTAGAATGTACTGTACCTGGTAGTGTTTGCAGGATCTTGCCCTAGTATTTTTTTTTCTCATCCAGGCTGAAGGTTTGTTTGATCATGAGACCCGGGTTTTACAACTGTGTTGCAATTCTGTTTATATGTGTAGAAGGTTCTTTTGTGCAATATGTGCAGTAAGTAGAAATTTAAAATGCTACAAATTTACCAGTCAGAAATGTGATTTCCAAATCATGCAAATATTACTGACTCTAATATGCTAATGTGTAATAACAAACACTTGCAATTTATTTATGATCTGTTTTTATGTGAGCTCAGAAATTTGAGCAAGGGAATTGGTTTGTTTCCAAGTCGTCATTCCCTAGAGTCGTGCCCTTTTGCCATACGCTCTTCAGTTATTACTCATACGAGTTTTTAATTTTTAACCCCTTTTCTTGGCTGATCGCACTTCACTTTGGTCTTTAGTGACCTCTATTTTCTAGAACTTGGAGGCCCAGGTGGTTGAACAGCAGCAAGGTTCTCACAATAAATGTAGGCATCTGTGGTAATGCAAGGTAGAGTCATCCTCATTAGGCACATCTGAAGGCCAAACCAAATCAGGGCATCTCATCAGGATCTTTGTCTTTGGCAGTGCCTCTTCCCGATCTTGCAGGGGAAAGACAAACCCCCTGTAATTAGGTTTGAAATGAGTAGATTTTCACTTTTCATGATTTTTGATAATAAATTTGTGTCTGGGTATTTCCTCCTCCCCCCCCCCCCCCCCCCCCCCCAGTTTTTATTGACTTAAATTTTCGCACTGGCAGAAAATTAAAAACAAACAAATGCTTTATATTCAAAACATAAGCACTCCTGCAATTTATATCCATAGATAAAAATCATCATAATTGTGCCTAATAGTTTGTAATGATCATTATTCAGTGTTACATGTACAAAAGTATTTTTCTAGAGCCACGCTCACTTTTTTTAGGCTCTTGGGTGATATTTACTGATTAAAATCTAATCTTTCCTAGATTACCTACAATGCACCTGGCCAATTAGGCAATATGATACCATGGGAGATGAGGATGGGAATTTAGCCATGATCCTGGTAGTGATCAGTTTTTGTCGTGACACATGAAGATTAATAGTCCTTGTAATTATATCCTCATTTTTATAGCGGTAGTTGCTATTTTTATTTATGCCCCATCTTCTTTGGGCTCCTGGAGTGATAGTGAGTTGCAGAAGTTAGGTATTCTGTTAAAATATTATGACCTTAGTAATGGATCCTTTTTGCAAACTGCTTTGAAGATTCAAAGAGCTAAGTAGCGGAAAGTGTTATGTTTTAAATGAGTTGTCTTTGAGTTTCATAGTATCTCCTTGTTCTTATTTTGATGGGTAGGGTAAGGAGAAGAATTCAGTGGCCTTCTTTACATATTCATTATTTCTGGTGATGATCTGGAGGCCTGGATTCTATTTCTGATTCTGCCATTAGCTCACTCTGTGACATTGGGAAAGTCGTTTAGATTTAGGCCAAACTTGGTTGTTACCTAAACCCAGATTTAGTCACCTAAATAATTAGTCTAACTTTTCCCAGAGGGTGCGCAAACCCAGCTCCCATAGATTTCTATAGGAGCTGTGCATGCTTAGTACCCTGTGAATATCAGCGCACTTAAGTATCTAATTTTAGGCACCCACATTTGCAAATGTTGTTCTAAATTCTTTGCTCCGCCATCTGGAGTTGACAAAGTCAAAGGATGTGGCTTGTTGTTGTTTTGCCTAGTGCCCAAGTGCAGCAGCTCTGAAGTGTTTGAGCTTCGGGAGTCCTTGTGGCATTTAATTTAGTCAGGGTCAGGCACAGCTAGCGGGGGAGCCAGAGGAACTGCTGGCAAAAAAGAACATGAGTACAAAAAGTGACCCTGCTTACTTATGAGTATGATTGGAAAGAGAGCACATAGATGAGAGGAAAGAGTGGCATGAGTTTCTATCAGCTGCAAGAACATCTTCAGTTGATTGGCCTGGGTAACTTTTTAATTTTAGTCTGAAGATTTTTGCTTGATGTGTGCAATGCTTTATCTAGCATATGATGCTACGTGTCATTCCTCCTTTGTGCTCAATCAGTATCGCTTATGGCAAACTCTCACCAGTCAAGTAACAGGAAATGCATGATTACTCATGGCGTCATGTGCTCTTTCCTTGTACTGAAGGAGGCAATCAGCACAATAACAATAGACAGAAGTGTGTCAAATGCAAAATATTATGCACAGATGATTGAGTCAACCCTTAACTTGTCAAGAAGCCATTGGTCCAGCCTGTCCAAAATCCATGATCTCCATAGAACGATCAGCAGTAAACACATAGCTCTTCACACTCTGATGATCACATAAAAGAAAAGTTTAGGCTCTAAGGCCCTCATTCAGGAAAGCACTGAAGCTCATTCTTAACTCCAGGCATTTGTTTAAGTCTCGTTGACTTCTGTAGGGATGCTTTTTGGTTTGGGACCCATGACCTGATGTCTGTGTCTTTATACACATGGTATTACGCCCGCAGAGCTGGATTATGGCCAGGATTCTGTTTGGATCAATGGATTAAAAAGAATGTGTTTTGAAAACCGCAATTAATTATTATTTTCAGATACTCACAATTAATTGGACTTTTAAACACCCAGATACTTCTTATTTTGGAATATTTACAAATATTTTAATTTATAGAAAAACCCTTTCAGTTCCCCTTTTAGAATTCCTACTTCATTTTAAAATCTTATTTCCTCAATATGTGCCATTCAGAGGGCACCATATTTGTCCTCTGAACTGCCCTCTGCTGGAATCTAGAAAAAAACAATTGCTCAAACTCCTAAACATTACATATACAGTAGAACCTCAGAGTTAACGAACACCTCGGGAATGGAGGTTGTTCATAACTCTGAAATGTTCGTAACTCTGAACTTCCGGTTCCAAATGAGGTGTGTGGTTGACTGGTCAGTTTGTAACTCTGGTTTTTATAACTCTGAGGTTCTACTGTACATTGTGAACCTGATCCAAAGACTCTTGAAGTCAATGGAAAGACCTCATATGAACTTCAATGAACGATGGATCAGGCCCTAAGGAAGCAATCGAACAAACTCTGTGAGCCTTCGCTTTTATATTTGGATTATTTGGGAAACAAGAATTAACATTCCCTGATTTGTCTAATATGCAAAGAAGGTAAGTGAGCATCCCTATTCATACCACACTGCAAGAACTTCTTTGCATGTTCAGTCTTAATCTTCGGCTAAAAAAGATTTTCCAAACCCACATGTTTTTCAATAAGTACTTGTATACTGTGTTGCTATTGCACTTTCTCCATATGATAGTCCATAGTTTCTTTATTATATTCTATAATTCAGTCTAAGTTTTTCCCCATGCATTGACAGACATTATATCTAGTATTACTATGGTGTAGGCCTATCTGATATTAGTGAAGTGTTGAGATTTGTATGTGATGTGAAATTATATTTACTAAAAGTAATTGAGGAAATAATTTCTGTAAAAGACACACACACATACTAATTTAGAACAGTACACAACCCCTCCTCTCATCTTCCTTCCTGATGGGGCTGAACTTAACCCAGATGAACACTCTACTGTTTAGATTAATGTTAGTGAATGCCATTGCCTGCTGCTTAATCATGAAAGTGTACATTCTCCTTTATAGTGACACATTCAGCTGGTGCCAAGTGATTTAAATCTTTCTTAACCAGGTGTTAAATATGTGTGAAATTCTGAACTGTGGTATTTTAAGGCAGAAGTTGCCAAATAAAAATTAAAAGGAGATGGAATGCAGCAAATCAGAGCTAGTCAAATTATTTGTTACAAATTTAGCCCTATTTTCATAAGTGCTCTTACTGTTGTAAATAATAAAAATAATTTATATTGCAGTAGAGTCAAATAGTCCCAATTAAGCCTCATTGTGCCGGGCACTGTACATGATTATTGTTATTCTTTATTATTCGCGTATAAGATCTTTGGGACAAGGAAGATGACGAAGGGAAGTCTAGTACTATGTGTTTGTACAGTGCACAGTACAATAGGACTCCATTCTTGGTTGGCCCTTTGGTACAACATAATAAACAGGATTAATAATAATTAACTGAACAGTTTGTGTTGTAGTAAGGTTTTACCTGAGTGGGATGCAAATCCAGCTGCAGAATCCAACTTTTTTATCCGAGCGTGGGACCGGCCCTGTTGCTAAGAGTGGCAGAGTTAACCTCACTGCAACAGAAGCCGCTCCGTTAAGCCATTACTTGAGGACGGTAGGTGCACATAGAGCTCAAAACCCCAGTATGACAAATCTCGGTGAAGGTCAAAAGGAAGCTGAGAACTGGAGACACTGAATCCGGACAACCAAATCTGTAACAATAGTAGGCACATTGAATGTATTTACTATGTGTAGTACGGAAATGTTGGCACAAGTGACCCGAGAAATGAAAAAATACCATCTGAACATACTTGGTGTCAGTGAGATGAGGTAGGCGGGGAGTGGCAAGATGGTGCTACAATCTTACACTGAGGAGGAGGAATCCATGAAAGAGGTGTAGGAATTATGCTGAATAATATCACAGCGAAAACCCTGCTGGCTTGGGAACCAGTGAATGACGGAATAATAACAGCCAGACTGCAAACAAAACACGGGTACAATAATCCAAGACTTTGTCTACACTCGAATTTATGTCGTTCAGGGGTGTGAATAAGCCACCTCCCCGAGTGATATAAGTTACACTGACCTAAGTGTTGTGTAGACAGCACTACATCGGCAGGAGGTGGATTAATTAAGTCAACGGAAGAGCTCTCTCCCATCACCGTAGAGCATCTGCACTGCAGTGCTACAGCTGTAAGCTCTGTAGTGTAACTGTAGCCCAAGTATATGACCAACAAATGCATTAGGCAACAGTGAAAAGAATACATTCTACAAGCAGGTGCAGCAAGTATTGGATGACATCCCTAATCAAGACATCAGTTTGATGATAGGTGAGTTCAATGCACAAACTGGCAACAACTCGATTGGCTGGGAAGGTGTCCTGGGCACAGCAGCAGAAGGCATCCAAACTTATAATGATGAATGGCTCTGTGGCTCAAACACCGTAAAGAGAGGCCATGTGTGTATATCTAAGAGGTGAGCGTCGTCTTTGAGGGATGTCAGAGTCAGCAGAGGAGCAGATGTTGGCTCGGATCATTATCTCTGAGAGGCTACATTACAACTTAAACTCAAAAAGACCACAAAGATGGACACAAAGAATGTTACAGCAATAGAGAAGGACAAAGAAATGCAGATCAGGTTGCATTTAGCAACCGTTCCAGTATTTTACAGAACCAAACCGATGGAAGTCTGGAAGACAGATGGTCAACCTGGAAGAAGATGGTAGTCGCGACAGCAGACGAAGTAGTGGGCCTCCAAAGAGGGCAAAAGTAAGGTGCATAGATTATTACATCTGGAACATGGGCAGCAATTGACAAACAGAAAACCCTGAAGGCAAAAACGGAATAGTGCAAGACACAGGCAGAACTCTTAGAGGCAGATGCAAGATGCAGAGAAAAGGACAAAGAAATAAAGAAGAAATTCAGGCAAGATAGAAATGTCTGGTTCAGAAGAAGGCTGCAGAGGCAGAAGCAGCAGCACAAGAGAGGAGATTTCAAGCAGCTCTATAGAATAATGAAAGACCTGTCAGAAAGACTAGGTCATCACAGGTGATGCCCATCAATGACTGTCATGGACAGATGTTGAAAATACATGAAGAACAAGCCTGGAAAGAATATTTCCATTCCAGATTAAACTGTCCAGAGCCAACAATCATGCGCAGGTTTGACTGAAATGCCAGTGCTAAATTAGAAATAGAAGAGGGACCAATAACGCCCAATGAAATTAAAGAAGCCATCAAAGGCCTCAAACAAGGGAAATGCCTGATGCTCACAGAATTCAAGCAGATGTACTGAAGGCAGGAGGGAAAATTCTGCCTGAGCAGCTAATAAAACTCTGACGAAATACGGGTGAAAGAACAAGTGCTACAAGACTGGAAAGATGGTATTATTGTGGCATTATGAAAAAGGGTGATCTTATTCAGTGCATGTTATCACCTGGGAAAAAGTACCACAACTAGTGAGTGACAGTAATCAGTGGAGGAACTGAGAGCTTACAACCTAAATATAAGACAAGAGACAACAGGTGGATACAACAGATGTGGGAGGAACACAAGATAACAGTGACACAATTGTTGTTAGTGTAATAAGCAGCAGACACAGCACACCCACTGCCTAGCCTTTGTCAAATATCTGGTAAATGGCAGAGCGAGATTTAAGGAGAGCCTTTGAAGCAGGACAATATAGTGTCTGTTTGGATTTTTACGGGGAGCTCCTCCCAATGCATAAGGGGTGGCCTGGGCAAAAGCAGTAAGGTGTTTGGGGGACGATTGGCTTGATGGGTGATAAAGGCTGGCTGGCATCATTGGCAAGGCAAGGGTGGAGGGTTGAAGGCTTGATTGTACATAAAAGATTATGGATAGGGTGGGGCTAATCCATGAATGGCCTTAAAAGTGAAGACCTAGTTTTTGTTTGCAGTGGAAAAGGGAGAACCAGGGGAGGGGGAATAGTTTGTGACCACATTTCAGCTGACTGTGAACTGTTTTTGTTCAGCAATTTACTGTTCGTTATTCAGTGGTCACTTTAAGTCACCTGATATTTTTTTTCTGTTTCTTGTCTGGATAATTGAAACTTTTTAAAGAGGAAAATAATGAATTACAAATAACTTACTGCTAGTAAAAAGATTCAGATGGAAAATGATTGTTACGAAAGTTTCTGAGGCTTTCGGTATTTGTGAACTGTTTCACAAATACCAGAGTGACTTTCTGAATACTCATGAACAACAACTCATAAGATTGTACAAATAACTGTGAATCAAACTCATCAATAATTTATTTGAGCATAATTACAAATCCCTTTTTGCATCACTCGGTCACCTCTAGAAATGCTTTCTGTACTATTAGTGTAATATTGCCCAGACTACTGAGGTCTTCTAATTTTCTTTATAATTACCTATGTTGCAAACAGGAGAAATCTTAATTGGGAAGATAGGTTGAATAGCAGTCTGTTGGAATTGTACATTTTTATAAACAAGTTGCATTTCATACAAACCTGCCTGTGGCTGTAGAATTCTACCCCTTAATCTAGGCCTTGAAATTGTGGACTGATCCCTTATCAATTCCTGAGGATATATCACACTCCACTCCACCCCTTGTGACTCAGCTGTGTCTTCAGTAACAACTGCCAGCAGCCAGTACTGAAATGCACTGCACCTCCCATAGAGATAGGTTTGTTCTGTTAATTGTACTGATTGGTTCAGTCCACAAACCCACCTTAAGATTGCTTCTTGGAGTAGAACTTATCTCAGCCAATCATAGGCTTTTAAATGGCCTACACCATGGTGTGTTGCAAATGTACCGGATATTTGCATCCATCAGAGCAAAGCATTTTTTAAATATTTTTCCTTGTTTCTGTGTTGCCTTAATTGAAAACATGCCTTTGAAATGCTCACCTGCGTAACAAAATAATTAACTGATTTGTTCTGCAGGGTTCTCGATGCTCCTCTGATGCCAATATGCTCGGGGAGATGATGTTTGGCTCTGTGGCCATGAGCTACAAGGGTTCTACATTGAAAATTCACCAGATCCGGTGAGACTCATTCTGGTTTGTTTGTTTGTTTGTTTTTAACTGATGTCCTTTTCACAAGATTCTGTATTGGGGTAAAATTGTTATTCAACTGAATGTTCCCAATGCCGAGCAGAGGCAGTTTCTAGGTACAAATAATATTTATCCCGATAATGTTTTAGACATATAATAATGCTAGGCTAATTGTCGTGCTATACATTTAAGCCTTTAAACTCTGAAGGGATGTGAATGGAGGGGAAAAAAGGAAGTCTTGGGACAATAGTTCTGTACTGATCTCTGCCTTTTTTCGTCTCATAGCTCCCCTCCTCAGCTCATGCTTAGCAAGGTTTTTACAGCTCGAACTGGAAGTAGCATCTATGGAAGTCTAAACACGTGAGTACATTAGAAATAGTATCATTAGTCTGAGTAGCTGAACCTAAGCATTACTTGGAAGAGAATTCTGATCGTGTCAGGAGCCTCAACATTCTTTTTTCTACATCACAAGGAACTTTGTATTGTTTCCTGTGGCTTGCCTCTCCACTGTTTGCTTGTGGTCATCTCCACATCACCTTGCCTTAAGCAAAGGGATGGACTGTTCCTTCAGAGCAGGTGCTGGCACTTTGGCAGTTGGAGACTGATCCTGCAAGGGGCTGAGCGCTTTTGATTCCTACTGAAATCAATGAGAGTTGAAGGCACTCAATAATACCTGTTGGGAGTGAGGTGTTACGGAGTGGGTCTTTCTTTGAGCTACTTGCTGCTCAGTTTGCATGTGCTAACTGTACAGCTGGCCTGGCTTTGTGAACACTATCAGGTGGTAGGGGTTTTTCCACAACTTTAATGAAAGCCTGCACTAGTTGCTAGTCTGTTCCATTTCGACTATAAATTAAATCAGACAGCACTGTACCAAAATGTGAATTACTGATTTTGTTGGGTTTTTGTTTTTTTTTAGGTTGCAGGACAGTCTTGAGTTCATTAATCAGGACAGTAATACATTAAAGCCAGACCATAGTACAATTATGAATGGACTCCTTGGAAACATAGGTAATTAAAAGCTTATTTTCTTTCTTGGTATCTTTGTTAATTGAATAAGCACTAGATTTTCAGACTGTTGTGAAAAATTCCATATATGAACATTTATTATGCAGCTAATAAAACCCACTGAAACAGTAGCAAGGGATTTTATAGAAAGAAACCTTGGCATGGATTTGGGGAGAGTAAGCCATACAGCTTAGGTCTTGGTAATGGGACACAGCTTTTTTTCCATCTTGGTTAGAGGTTTAAATACAGCCTGTATCAAGAAACACCAATACAGCCCTGCTTAGTAAGCAGGACTTTCCCTTAATTAGTTAGTTTAATTTTCAAGCCAAGGTTCTGTTGTAGTTAGAATAAAATTGGCTGGAAAAAGTTAATTTTAAAACTTTAAGTGATCAGCTTCCAAGATTATCAGTGGACATACATACTCTTCTGCTCTAGCATTCAGACCTCTGAGGCTAAGTGAATGTCGTGTTAGCACAAAATGGGGTTTTGACTACCAAATAATGGCATCAGTTCTTGGGAACAAGGGTTCATCCATGTCCTCATGAATCTCAATGGGACGACGTTTGTGCTTAAATTTAAACATGTGCTTGAGTGCCTTGCTAGATCAGAAATGAAGTAATTCTTTTAAAAACAATTTTTATAGCTGAAACTGCAGAAATGAACCTGCTTTAAAAAGGTTCAGAAACATCAACAGATGTTTTTTACTCCTTGTTGTGGCACACGTTTCTTTAAAACTTGCATCATCATTTGCAAGCTAATTGAGGTATAATAATGATAATAGGCTTGTGCTACTTTTCTTGCCAGTAATTCATTTACAAGGGAAGCCTTGTAAAGGGGTTTGAGACTGTTGTCCATTAAATGCATCCACGTTTACAAACTGTGGAAAGTCAAAGTTGTACGTCCTCCTCATTACTCAGTATTTCCTTTGGGCTTTGTGTGAGATTTTTAAAATTGCCTAAGTGAGTTAGGAGCCAAAGTAAAGACATTCCTAACTCAGGCACGTTTGAAAATCTCACCTTTCCTCTGCAATTTGTAAGAGAGTGGCTTTTGTCTGGCAAAGTTGTTAATATGCCAACCTCCACCTTCCTGGCCCCCACAAAAAAAATCCACAGGGAAAATTAAAACTTGGGCATTGTCACTGTTGTGATTCAGTGATTTAGGTGTAGCAAAGCATAACAATGATGGCCTTCTACAGCAGCAAAAAAGAAGGAAAATTAGCTCTCCTAGTGTGCTGCTGTAGGAGGTGTCAGTACATCAGTTGGGAGTCACAGAGGTACGGGGCTAACAAATGACAGAGCATTTCAGAAGAAGAAACAAAAATACAGAGACTGCAATGAAACTGCACGAACTTTCAATCCTTTCATCAGTGTTTGTTTACAGTTCCCACTTCAAGGCAGAGGGAACAATGGGCAAGACAGGGCCAAGAAGTTAATCTATAACTGGAGCATTTGTAATAACTAAATTAAATAAAAAAAATGCTGCTAACCCACTGACTCTTGCCAGCTCGGGATATAAAAAAGTTTCTGTGTGTTTTGGTTGGGGACTGTTTACACACTGGTCTTTTCATACATGCCTGCTTTTTTTTTTTTTTTTTATTTAAACTAGTCCCTAAGTCATTTAAAGAGATGGGAAGGGAGCTTTAGTTAAAGTCCAGCCTTCTGAATTTTTTAATCAATTTACATAGAAAACCTTGGGTGCACAATAGCTTCCCAAATTCAGCTTTTTGGTGCAGCTGGCAATTAACGAATTAAAAATGTCAGTGTTATGTTTTTATGTACGTGGAACAAGCATAAGGTATTTCCCTGATGTAACTTACCTGTCAATAATGAATTTTTCTATGGTTTTAAAGTTGTTAATGTTTATTTTCTGTCCACCATTCTTATGCCTAACGTCATGTATTGACTCTTAATTTTCATGAGCAGTGATTCTGACCTATAATTTTTCTCACTTAATTTAAACTTAATTTATTCATGCTTTTTTTTTTCCATCTTCTTCGAAGGTGGAGTACCGTAGCCACCTCATCAATGGAGATATTAAAACAAATGTTTTACATCAGGCTAAATTTAGAATCTGTGAATCGAGCTATAGTTTTGAGATCGTAGGTGTTCCTAACTTCCTGCATAAATTAATTATTTGCATTTTAAAAGTCCCTTTTATGGGAGATAATGTAAAATTGGATCCTGTTTTAAAAAAAAAAAATATTGGAAATACAGTGTTTTAACCATAGGTACTTCAGCTTGGATTGTAACTCTTGCTGAGCGTAAGAGCTGTATTCTTCTGTATCTGTTGGTCTGCATTTATGTTGGCTTATATCTTTTTTTTCTCCCCTACAGACTCTGCTCTGCTTTACTAACCTCATTCTTTCATATGTATTTTACGTTCTGCCATGTAGGTCTTTCACAGCTTTGCAGCCCTAGGCGAGCGTTCTCTGAACAAGGTCCGCTCCGCCTGATCCGGAGCGCCTCTTTCTTTGCAGGTTTGCAGTGTGCTGTGTGCATAGTCTAGTTTATGTAACAGAGATGTGTGGATTTGTAGTGTAGCCATGGAAATAAGATATGTTTTAAAAATACAGTTGTGAAATTGGAGGGCATGGGGAAAATGCAGAGTGAGCAGAGATGCCTGCTTTTTAGCTTTTTATCATTTGTGGGAATTTTATCCTAGAAAGCAGTAGATGCTTTAAAAGTTCTTAATGAGTTGTATTTTATAGACACTTGGCCATTTGCATGGTGCATATCTATTTTTGGAGGCAATATTTCACACTAGTTGCTTTCCAAACTAATTTGGAACTTGTTTTAACCAAATTTATAAGAATATGTAGTCACTTTTGGTTCATATAAAATGAACAATTCTTGTTTTCAGTGGTTGGGTCTTACTTCCATGGCTAAGTAGCTTTTGTTTCACAGATCTGTAAAATAGATCACATTTAAGGTTATGATTGAGACACTTTTGATCTTCTGTACACATAAGGACTGGCTGTGAATACAGATGCTGCTCAAGGCTTAGTTGAACAAGCAATTCACTATATAAAGTTTTAATAGTAATCCTTTCCCTTCCTGACTACGTTGTAAAATATTTTGGAAGAAATATTAATTACATGGTCCAAACTTGTATGTAAAGCTTTTATTCAACGTTACTGGTTTATACACATCTAAAATCGAAGTTACTCTTTTTGTCTTTTACAAAGGGCTTTAGCTGCTTGGCTAATACCCTTAGAACATAAGAACGGCCGTACCGGGTCAGACCAAAGGTCCATCTAGCTCAGTATCCTGTCTACCGACAGTGGCCAATGCCAGGTACCCAGAGGGAGTGGACCTAACAGGCAATGATCAAGTGATCTCTCTCCCGCCATCCATCTCCATCCTCTGACAAACAGAGGCTATGGACACCATTCCTTACCCTTTTGGTACATTAGAATTTTACTCCAAAATCTTTTTGTGGGAGAGAGAATGAATGTGGGTCTGGTTCTTTTTGTGTTTAAAATAAAGAGGCAGACTTCAGAAAAATATGTAAGAGCTTTTCAAATAAATGTTTTGGCTTGTTCAGCTTAGCAGCATTTCTTGGTGATGGGCTTGCACAATGTGTTGAAAAATATCTAAATTAATGCAATGAGATGAGCATGATTTGGTTTTGTTAATTAAATGGAACACTAAAAACAGGGACAGAAAATGTATATTCTCTTGCTAATTGGTATGCTTTATTTTACAGTTCACAGCAACCCTATGGACATGCCTGGGAGGGAGCAGAATGAGGATAGAGACAGCGGCATAGCAAGATCTGGTAAAACCCAGCACACTAGAGAGCACTAATGAATGATTGCTATTAGATATCCATCTATCCTGTTACCTAAGCCACCTTCTCTGTTGCTTGGTGACGTCCCTAAAACCAGAATCCCAGAAATCTGACTTTCCCTACTATAATGATCTGTTTTGAAATGTATGTATTCATTTATTTATATTTATGCAAATGCTAGAGAAGGGCACCTATCCATATACTTTAGGCACTCTTGATATACTTAAAAATACCTCACAGAAATACTCTGAGCGCAGTAGTACAATTGAATATATAACCACTCCCAATGAGCCGGGCAATTTAAAGACTCAAATCAAACTCATAACGTGTTCAAAAATATTGTGCCTCGTTATTATTGAGGGCAATAATAATCTCCAGCTTTTAGAATGGGTAATTTCCCCCAGTAAACTCAGGATGCTGGGCTTGTTACTACTGGGGACTTGCATCTAATAGGCCATCCTTCCCGTCTGTTTCCACCTCTGCCTTTAAGGGATTGAAACTCCCAAGTTTCGTACCTTTTGAAGGAGAATTTTCTCTCTCACCCTTGTGGGGTTGGAGAGACAGTGCCAGGTATCTGCATATGTACAGTGCCTGTGGTGTTTATTACCTCTACACTGGAGGGTTTAAAGTCTGTTCCAGCTCTGATGTGCTGGAACACTTTGCTGGTTTTACTGTCAACTGGACATTTTTAAAATAAGAAATGTATATAGCTAGGAAGGACGAGTCAGATGTTTGAGTTATGTTAGATGCATTTAGTGGGGTCCCTCTTAACTGCTACCATAATTTCCCAAATATTCTTTTCTTTTGTGTGCCTTAGCTATGTAGAAAGTGTTTCACTTGTTTTTTCTAATTTTTACAGCATCTCTTAGCAGCCTGCTCATCACTCCATTTCCCTCCCCGGGATCGTCACTTACCAGAAGCTGTGCCAGCAGTTACCAAAGACGCTGGCGTCGCAGTCAGACCACAAGCTTGGAGAATGGGGTCTTCCCTAGATGGTGAGCTGGAGATGATTAAAGCTGGTTTTACCTCAGACTCTTGCAAATTCCTGTAGTCTGAGGCCTGGTCTACACTGGTGGGGGTGGATCGATCTAAGGTACTCAACTTCAGCTACGAGAATAGCGTAGCTGAAGTCGACGTATCTTAGATCGACTTAGAATTACTTACTTCGCGTCCTCGCGGCACGGGATCGACGGCCGCGGCTTCCCCGTCGACTTGCTTCCGCCTCTCGCTGAGCTGGAGTTCAGCAGTCGACGGGAGAGTGATCAGAGATCGATTTATTGCGTCTACACTACATGCGATAAATCAATCCCCGATAGATCGATCGCTACCCGCCGATCCGGCGGGTAGTGTAGACGTACCCTGATTCTGCTCTGGCATACACCAGTGTAACACCAGTACTTGCTGTGGCATATTTATATTGGTGTATGTGAAATTAGAATTGGATCTCTGGTGCTTTTTATGGTTTATTTCTTCATAGTGTTCACTGTTTTTTCACATAATAGAAACCACCAACAAATTGCAGGTAAAAATATGGGTTGAAGTTCTGAAGAGAAGGAGCCCTGAGATCCTAATAAAAAAGCAAACCGTTGGCAAAGATAAATGTGGAGTTCGGATCTGGTATTTCAATTCACAAACTTCAGATCTGGACTTTGAGATTTAAGGCCCATCTTTCAATAATGTGTCATGCTTTTATAGAGTGACAACACCGATGTTACCAAGGAAGATGATTTAACAGCAAATGCAAACAAAAGGAGTTAGCTTAAGTTAAATGTTCTGATATTTAATTACATAGAACTCAAGCTGCCATTTAAAGCAATGAATTCCTCAAGCTTTTTCTTTTTCCCCTTCAAGGTCCATAGAGGAAAGTTTTAATTTGTCGGATGACAGCTCTGGTCCCAGCCCGGGAATTGTTAGGAAAAAGAAGATCGCAATTGGTGTGATATTTTCACTCTCCAAGGATGAAGATGAAAATAATAAATTTCATGAGTTCTTTTTCTCACATTTCCCTCTTTTCGAGAGTCATATGAACAAACTGAAGAGTGCAATAGAACAGGTAAACACAGTCTCTTGGGATTCTTGCACTTTCTCTAGTCGTTCTTTCTTTTTTTTTCTTGCATCTTACTAATGTATCTGTAATACAGTGGGCCAAATTCCTCTCTGCTAATGGAGTTATACCAGAGATGATTTATGCTCAGTGGACCAGATCTTTGACCCTGCTTCCTACTGACAGCATAGGGAGTGTGTTGGGGTGGGGACAAAGCATGCTGCATTATGCTGCAAGGATCACTGGAAGCTAGAACAGTCCTTAGGCTGCTCTAACTTGCACTGGAGTTTCAGCTCCCAGCCAGCTCTGATATCAACCAAGGTTGAAAGGTGGCTTAGGACCTCCTTTGCCTCTTTCCCTCAGCTACACAAGAGTCCACCCTAGTGGATTGCGTTGCAGGTTCAGGATCCTTCAATGGGCTTGTATGGGCTCTAAATAACTCTAGTATTTTTGGTTTTTGCTGATTCCTAATCTTGTCAGATTTTCTAAGAATGAATGAATAGTTTTACATATAAATTCGTCTCAAACCCCATTTCTAGGAAATGCTTTAGCAGTGAATGTATGAAAACTTTAAACCCTTTTCTAGCTTTAATGACTGAAAGTGCGGAGGAGAAAAAGACTGCAAATACATATAACTCTCCCTACATATGAAAGTTGGCAATGTACCATCATTTATCATGTTTAAAAAAAAAATTTATTTGCCTGACTGGTTGCATAAAAGATAAAGCCAAACACATGACTTTGTTTTCCATTTTCTTTACTTCTGTTGCCATGTCTGGTGTTCGTTATCTGTTTAATGATTGTTTTCAAGGCTATGAAAATGAGCCGTAGATCAGCTGATGCCAGTCAGCGGAGCTTGGCATATAACAGAATTGTAGACGCCCTAAATGAATTCAGGTGAGTATTTAGTCTTGTTTCTTTTAATGTGCTTGAGTTCTTCCAGATCCTTTGTAGTGCAGTGTTTCTCAACTCTTTCAGATTGGCAACCTCTTATTCAAAGTAAAAAATGATTGATGACCCATTTACCTTTACTGTAAAAGTCAGGGTGAAAACTGTATTAATGCTACCATTGCAAAGCCTGTATAATTTACCTGGGTGTGTGTTTTGAGAGGATGTCAGAGAGTACTTGACCACGAAAGGGCAGGGCTGTGTGGGGAGCAGGTGAGCGAGATTTTCTTTGCTTTACATTGTAATAAAGTTTTCAATGTCTCACATCCCCTCTGATTGCCTTTCATGGTCTACCCTGCAGGTCACGACCCACGGGTTGAGGAATTGTTCTAGTTCATCTTTTCCTAATCTGAATAGAACGTAACCTTCCCCCTCTCAAATCTCTGAGGGGAACCATAGTTATTGGTCTACAGGAATTTCCGACAGGTATTTGGAGGGGAGGAGCAACTTTCAAAAAATGTTTAAGCCTTTCTTCTGACACCTGCACATTGGAGAGGGGCAATATCAAAACCTAGCATCTATTCAGCTCTGTTGAGAAATAACACAGATGAGTACATCGCTGGCATTTTCCTTCAGTAATTCAGGTAGCGTGGGGGATGGAGGGCGGAAGAAAAATGAAATCAGTCTGTTTCTAGTGATTTGTCATCACTTAGGTAGGAGTGGCAGGATGCCCCTAAAAAGAGAGACTAGAACTACATTTGACAAGCCCTGTAGAAGGCAACATTATATTGTAAAAAAGTAGTTAACCTTTTGCTTTCCACTCACAGGGTGTTTTTCTTAGCAGTGAAAGATCCTGCGGGACCATTCATCTGAAAAAAATGACTTTTCAGTTTAGTTTCAGTCAGCAGAATTACAGTAGTGTTACTGAATAGCAATGGATTATGTGATATTTAAGGGCAAACGTAGCACAGTTGTTATATTTTCCAAACATCTCTCATCTCATAATGAGCCAAATCCTCAGTTCTTCATGCAGCTGCTTTATGCTGTCGGCTGTCTGTCCAGGATGGAGGGACGGGCCTGTAATGCACAGCACTGTGAGCCTTTTCAGCACCACCTGGGCTGCATATGCTATCCTGGGGGCTATTTCTAGGAGCAGCCTGGCATCGGGAGACTTGGCAGGCTCAAAGGTGGCTTAAAGCGCCCTTAGGCTCCCTTCCTTAGGATGCAAGTTCTGTGCTGTGCTTCTGCAAGGCACAGCACAGAAGAAACTCACCCATGGGTTCTTCCCCTCTAAATAAATTCTGTTTGGTTGTGCTCCAGCTGAAGTGCAGATGACGTGCACAGTTTGAATAGAGAAGTTGAAGGTTCTCGTCTGCATACTTGTAGGGTGAAAATGCACGTGGAAAAGTAAAATAAAATACCCCACTTTATAGAGCAAGATTGACAGGCTCATTTTCTGAGGCTCTAAAGCAGGGGTCGGCAACGTTTGGCATGTGGCTCGCCAGAGTAAGCACCCAGGCGGGCCGGGCCAGTTTATTTACCTGCTGACGCGGCAGGTTCGGCCGATCGCGGCCAGCACATCCCTCGCCCGCGCCGCTTCCTGCCTCCCCTGTTGGCCTGGGACGGCGAACTGCGGCCAGTGGGGGCTGCGATCGGCCGAACCTGTCGTGTCCGCAGGTAAATAAAACTGGCCCAGCCCGCCAGGGTACTGGCCCAGCCTGCCAGGGTGCTTACCCTGGCGAGCCGCGTGCCAAACGTTGCCGACCCCTGCTCTAAAGTATTGTCAAACGTGATTATTCCCGACACTTTGATTAAATAACCCTCAATGGATGCGCTACAAGTTTTATGCAGTGTTTCCATGATGCTTTAAATATTGTTCCATTGCAGCATAACTGGGTGAATTAAATCCAGTATGGATTTCCTGGGGCTGCAGCCTTATATTTTAACTAAATGTGTTAATAGGTATGTATGCTACAAATGCCCCTTTGCAGCTTTTGGCAGCCTTCTAGAACCTTGTTTCTCTGCGCTGTACAGGATAGTAGTGCTGTATTGTAACTTGTGAACTATAAAAAGTGTTGTTATGGAACAGAAAAATACTTGCTTTTGTTTTGTTTTGTTTTTTATCAATAAAGTGTTTGTAACAAAAGAGATGCATCTTAATGTCAACATCTGGATTATTGAGTTCAAAAATCCATTTGGGGGTAAATGGACTATCTTCTGGATAGCACTATGATTTCTGCATTATTCAGCAATTTCTTTTGTGTGTGTGTTTGTCGGGGGTGTGTGTGAAATGTTAACCCCACCATTAGCCCCATAGTGATGGCATTGCTAGTATATCCCCTTGCTAACAACGAGAATACGACATTCTTGACTCGATCTTCAGCTGGTATAAATCAGCATAGCTTCACTGAAGTCAATGGCACAAGGTTAATTTATATCTGCTGAGAGTGGGGCTCCCTGCTTTACCACCTAGGACTAATTGATGTACTTCTCTGAGGTAAAGTGAACATGAGGATGGTCCACCCGTGGCCCTCTCCTTGCCAACCACAAAAATCTGTTCTGGGCAGCTGGTAGGAAGGGGAATCCTGAGGGGATCATTCTTCTCACTATGTACACAGGCAGCGTCCATTGTTATATTCTGGGACCTGCCTTGTTTTTTCTGAATTCCCCTTCCCCACTTCCCCCCGCCCTCCAGCCTTTCTGCATGAGCTTAATTCTGCAGTAAGTAGCATAATGCTGCATCTCGCAGCCTGTCTTTCCTCCTTTCCCACGGGACATCTAGTCAATCACCTGCAACATCCTTGGTCACTCTTGGCCACGCAAATGGGGATTCCCAAGAGACATTTTGAACAGAGGCCTTGCCTTGTGACTTTCCGAGATACAGAGATTTACCATGAAGTTAGTCTGGTTCTGAGTTTCTTTGTTTTTTAAAGTAATGGTCAGCTTTTTATATGTTGTATGTTAAAGATGCAGACCAAGCTACACTTTAAATCTAATGGGCACCAACTGCCTCTGGCCCCATGCGGCTCTGACAGCAGCCCATGAATCACTAGGACGTATAACTTTCCCAGGCTACACACTTCTGCACTGGCTGCTGGGGATGGTAGGAGTGCAAGAGCTGCTACCGTCCAAAGACTCACCTATGCAGGGAAGATCCTCTTGTGGCTGAAAAAGATGGCTTTAGGTCAGCTTTGTGCTGGTATGGCAGTGTCAAGCTGCTCTAACGCAGGAGAGGATCTGGCCCTCTAGATTTTCTACATTTACCTGCCTGCACATGTTCGTACTTATGATTTGTTCTATCATAGCACCTGGGGTCCTGTCTACAACTAGGGCTCCTACCTATTGTGCTTGGTGCTGTACAAACACAGAACAAAAAGACAGCCCCTGCCCCAGAGACCTTACAATCTAACTAAAGAAGAAATTGTGCCCTGGTTTGCTCCTCTTATCTCATACTCAGAGAGGGGAAACTTTTTCCATGAATGGCCCAGACTGAAATTTTTTTCCTGCTGCAAATTGTTGATATTAATAAATGTGTTGCAAGTTCAGCATCAAACTCTAGATCTACCTTGCATTGTTATTCAGTTTAAAATATTTTTAAATTGTTTAATCTACTAATGGATTTAGCTGTTAACACTGGACTCAGAGGCTGAAGGCTGTCTTCAGATCTAAGATACGCAGAAACGTGCTTTGTAAAATAAGCTACTGTGCTTGCATACACGTTCAGATGCTCTCAAAACCCTAAGGGCCAAGACAACAGAGTGCATTAATAGCGCTGATTATGCATTTGAATAATATCCATGTGGCATCTTCGGGTGTGGTAAATATGCAGATAGATGAGGAAACATTAAAAACATAACAAGGGAAACACCTCTTCTAACATGCTTGCAGCAGACTTAGGCCTATTTCATACCAGTGATATTTAAGACATTACTGACTTCAGTGGAGAGTACTGCTTAAAAATTGATGGTGCAGTATGGCCCCTTACATTATGCATACTCAGCAAGGTGCATGAGTCTTGCATATTGCATGGGCTCTCCCAGAGCAGCAGAAGGTACGGTGACAAAAAAGAATACACATGCTCCTAATCCAAAATCCTGCATTCTGAGTGTAATATTTTCATGTCTAAAGAAAATGCCCATTTTATAGAGGAAAATAAAATGGAGTGGGGAAGGGAAAATGTAAGTGTTAGTGAATTTTGCAAGCCAGCAAAATTATTTTAACATAAAAGAAAAATACTTTGAGCATCTTTTAAGATTTTCTCATCATAAAATAGTATTTTAATAACACTTTGCCTTCAAGAACCTCAAAGAGCTTTACATACAGCAAGGAAGTAAACCTCTCTGAGGTATTATTACCCCCCATATCACAGACTGAGAATCTGAGGCATGGAGAGAAGTCTTTTGGGGGCATGGACCATCTTTTTTATCTGACTTTGTGCAGTGCCTCTCCCAGTGGGGCTCCTATATTGCTACAAGAGTGAAAGAATTTGCCCAGGGTGTCACAGTGAGTGTAGGGTAGGGAAAAGATTCATAGTCTTGTGCTCTAACCAGTAGTCAACACTGCTGCTGCATTCTTAATAAGCATTATGGTTATTTGTCTTCTGGTAGCAGCCAGGGTGTGCTAGGTACTCTCTGTACCCACAGGCACACGCAGCACAACTCTCCGAAGGCTTTGTGTGTGTGTCTGTGTATGTTTTCAAAGCTGAGAAATCTATTATGAGAGATTATATTTTCTTTAGTGTTTCCTGTGCTGCCAGGGACATGCCTGCTCGCCCACCACACCATGAGTGTCTGCGAGTTCTAGGCTAAAGTTCAGACTCCCCTACGCGTTTCTATATGTGAACCATTTTTAACGTACTGGAACCTTCACAAGAAAAGAGTCTCTTACGAAGTGAACTTTCCCTGACTTGTCACTTTAAGGTGCTGATGTGCGTACAGAATTGGGGAAGTTCGGGTCTGAATAGCGAAGGGGAGGGGGCTGGTCTGTTAAATGCGGTGTTTGCTGCAGATCACGGCTGATGATCGATGAAAGCAGGAATATTTGTTAGTTTTGTTTGGAAAAATGTTTCCGAGAAGTTAAAGGAGGGATTCCCCCCCCCCCATCTGCTGAGCTGCAAAGCAGTTAATCCTTGCCCTTGGTTTCTGTGCCATTACTTACATGTCTGGTATTGAAGGTTCCCTTTACTGCAGTCACATGCCTGCTGGCAGGTGGCCAGTGGAATCTGATCTGTCTCTGAGGAAACACTATCAGTTGCAGATGCAGCCTCGGTTACCAGAATAGTAAATAACAAGTCACAAGACTCAAGCTCTCCTTTCAACAAAAACAAATATTTTAATATCTTGGTTTTAGTGTAGAAATAAGTTCTTTTTCCTTTGAAAACAGCTGAACAGCTGCCTAGGGCTTGATTTGGTGTTAGTCTGCACTAACGGAAGCACAGAGGGGTTATTACATGTTGAGCTCTTCGGTTTACCTCTAGCTTTTTAAGGTCAGCTCTGTCTCACAATGTAGAGTCTGACACCAGTTTTAAGCTCTGTCATATGCACTCTGATACTCAGGATCTCTCCCACTCGACTAGCCAGATGTAAAGACCACTGAAGAGAAGGGGCTGTGAATCAGGGCTGGTGGGAGGCTTTCTTTTGATAATTCCGTTTCTAGCCATAACTCATAAGTGTGGCGATTTACCCTGAAGGCATCAACTCCCCAATGCACTGAAGCAGCAGCACTGTGTCTGAGACCTTCAAGGTCTGATGCCTCAGCACAAACACACTCCACTCCCTACCACCCCAGGCCATGCACGCAGCCATGGCCACAGCACACTGCCCTGCCACTGTTCATTGCTTCCCAGAGCCCACACGGAGCCATGAGAAGCAGAGTGTAAGTTAGAGCAGCCTCAGGGCACTAACTTAACTCTGAGGGCCACGTAGGCTGCCCGAGAATACGGTGAGCACAAAGGTGGCTTTAAAGCCACAGGTGTTTCTCCCCTCTACCTCCCATCCCACTTCTCTCCTGCCACAAGTGCAGGAACGGAGTAACTGAGACTCGAGCTCTTACTGTAGAGATTTTGCCGAGGAAGAGAGGGACAGTTCTGAATGTTACTAACACCGGGTGGAATTTGTTTTTAAAAATGAAAATCAATAGAGCAAATCATTTTTAAAAAGAGAGAAAAAGCCCCCTCTCCCCTTTTCTCAGACTGCTTTGCCAAACACTGTACAATATGTTGGAGGCCCTTTGTGTTCAGTCTGGGCAGAGATTTTCCATCTGCTCGAGGTTCCTGGCATTGTGTGGTTTTTTTTCTTTTTTCTTTTCTTTTCGTGGAGCCCAATTGCCTGGGAGCAATTTCTGCCTTTGAATTCTGCTGTCATACTAGAATATTTCCATGGGCTTGCATCGCAGCTGCTCTCATCCAGAGCTGCTTCACTTCTGAGAGATCTTCAACTAAATCTTCATTGGTTCAGCTTTTTTGGCAGCTGCTTCTTGAGTGCATTCATCTTCCTGGCATGCATAACCGTCAGTTTGCTGGTCTAGAAGTGTCCGTTCTGAGCAGAGGATAAGTTTGGGGCCAATACACTGAGCTTTTGGAGAACACCATTATAAGCAAGAGATTTGAGTAGGCATGATTTACCAGGAACTGAGACACGCATGTCTTGTTAGATGAAAGATACTTGTAACTTTTTTTTTTTTTTTTTTTAAGAAGAATAGAGTAGTAGTTTAGTTGGGGAAAATCCAATTGAAGTGGTCAGGCATTTCCTTTGACTTCTTCAAAGTTGCTGACAGCGTTGGAATGTTGCTGGTTTAATATTTTGTTGAATGGTGCTGTACTTAAAACAAAACTCATTAGGATGGGAGATGAAAGCTGGCCAGTAATCTGAGAGATTTTAATCCGGTGCTTTAGCAAACAGCCAAAGTTCTAATCATATATTTACTGTCCTCTGTAAGACGAAAAAGGCATGGACTGGTGCAGTAACCCTTCAGTCCAGTAATTACCTGCAGTAAATGTACATGTAAAGAATTAACTGGTATGTCTCTCTGCAAATCCATACACTTATGGATTTGGTGGAGATATTTGTCGATTCTAAACGAAGCAGCAAATGAAAATACTTCATAAAGTACGCACACACAAAAACTGCCATATTCACCAAATAAGTCAGACTTGGGAAGGATTTATGTGGCTTGAATGCCATATATAAAAAGCAGGAAATTTATTAAAACAAACCAAAAAAGGAATGCTGAACCAATTATTGGTCTGGAGTCCTTCATTTCCTTTGCATTCTAAATAGGGAACCTGTTGAATCTTGACAATGAGCAAATTTGTGTTTGAGATCATTTCCGTTTGAGAAGGAGTTTCTAGCGTTGTAACTCGCAAAGGCGGAAAGGTGAATTTGGTGTATTTAGTGAAAGGTTCTTTGTTTCTGTGGAGTTTGGCTAATAGTTGATGATACAAATTTTACGTTTGACATAAATAGCCACTGGAACTAAATATTGTCATAAATTCTTTACCCATATGACCTTCCCTTCTTAAATTTATTTTAGAACAACTATTTGCAATCTCTATACCATGCCACGTATTGGCGAACCTGTCTGGCTTACCATGATGTCGGGGATCCCAGAAAAGAACCAGCTGTGCCATCGCTTCATGAAGGAGTTCACTTTCTTAATGGAAAATGCCTCCAAAAATCAGTAAGTTATTTAGTTTAGTTGTTTTGGTTTTAGTGCTGTCCGCGTTTAACATAAACAAAGGCTGATGAAATAGCTAGCGGGAGCTAAAGGTATGTCTAAGCTGCAAAAGAAGACTTGCAAGGTTTGTGCGATGGGGCTAAAAATAGCAGTATAGATGCTAGGGCTCCAACCCGAGCCTGAATGTCTACACTGCTATTTTGAGCCCAGGAGTCCCTCAAGCCCAAGTCACTTGACCTGGGCTCTGAGACTTGCAGTTGCAGGGTTTTGTTTTTACGTTGTCGATGTACTTGAAAGTCCACAAACATTCTAGTCTGCAAGACAAGAGGAAGAAACAAAAAGTCTCTTCTGAAAGATGCCTTTCCCACAATCTCATCAAATCTCAACTCAAGAATAAGCCTTCAAAAGATGGCTAGAGAAAACCAGGGATGGGCAGGTGTGTGTGTGTGTGTGTGTGAGGGGAGGAGGGAAAACGTCCTCTATGAATGCATTAATCTACCTTTCAAAACCAGTGAATAGGAGAGCTGTAATGAACGAGGTCAGAAATTCAGTAAGAGCCACATGGGTGGCAGAGTCTGATCACAAATGGTTGTTAGCCTGGCTTCCACAAAAAGCCAGGGCCTCATGAAGAATGAATGAGGACTTGTGCTACATTAGAACCCACCACGGGGCCCGAAGGAGTAAAGCGTTAAGCAGGTGCTAAGAATTCAGAATAAAAAAGTACTTGGTTAACTCAACTGTGAAATCTTATAGATTCACTCTTTCGTCTTCTCTTCATCCTCTTCCTCCAAGGCATAAATATGGGAGATTAAAAAGTGTTTGGCTTCACTGAACTCCTAAACCAAGCACAAATATGTGAAGTCTGAGTGAGAATAGAACTGCAAAGCAGCTCTTAACTCAAAGAAATGGACAGGAGAAGATCCAGCAGCTGGTCAGTGTTGCTCGTGCATCCTCAAAGGAAAATGTGACTCTTCTGTTCCTCAGAGTCTTTTACTTTTGCCTCTGAGTGGTAATTTTGCAATCCTTATCCCCCTGACAGGAAGGTCACAATTATCGTGCAGCATGGTCCACCTCCTGTAAGTAAGGGATCTCTTGCAGCAGTATGAGTGCCAGCAGACGTCAGTGGAATGTGAAAAGCCCTGATGATTTGTAGAGGGAATTTAAAATGTTTTCCCCAAAATAAGTTCCAACAGGGATGAAGCATTTGGCCAAGATTAGACTCTTCAGCCCACAGTCATTCTGAACTGTACACACTAAGATATATTTTCTAGTGTGGTTTTGTTTGGTTTTTGTTTTAAATGGGGCAGGATGGAGTTGTCCTTTAAATGCTCCAGTGAGGGTATTAGCAGCATTGAAGTCTGTGGGCCTGATTCTTCACTCTGTCACCCCAGTTTTACACTGATGTAACTCCATTATTTTCAATAGAAATGCTTCTAATACACATTGGTGTGGAAGGAGAATCAAACCCAACACCTGTAGGTTTCTAGTTTAGTTCCAAATCTCCATTCATTTATTCCACCTTACTCTCTCCAGCCAGCAATCAAGAGGGAGAGGACTAAAGCCTTTAGGTTTTTAAGATCTTCAAAACTGTATTTAAGTAGACTTTGTTCTACTCAGGCCCAGAAGGATCTGGGGCTGTTTTTGATTTTTTTTTTGGTAGGGGCACCTGAAATTGTAGTCAGGCCAACCATCACCACCTGTTGGTCTGAAGAGGAATCTTGGGATGTCAGGTCCTTGGTCACCTCTCTGCAAATATCTGTAGGAGAAGTGGAGTTATTAACCCTTTCTTCAGCTCACTGACCTCCTGCAGCTCCTTTGGTTAGCATTGCTGGGGGGAAGAATGTGTGGAAAAATGTCCAAACAAAAATGCTACTAAAACTCAGAAGCCCTATGAGGTGCTGCTTCTCCTTTAAGATTTGCCAATAGTTGACTGCCTTACAGGTGACTGCAGGAAAACGATGACATTTTGTAGGTCAGAACCTCCCCGGATCCGTCATATTTGTCTTTCCCCACATACAGTTTTTCTCTGTCCCCAACAAATGGGACTTTTTAAATGTTAAATGTCCACTCAGTGTACAGTTCTCAACATAAGACATTACTTTCCGTTCAGTTCAGCAGCGGGAATCTGTGCAGAATACTGCCTACAGAAAATAATTCAAACAAAAGTAGTTTACCTTTTCATAATGCTTTAATAGATCAAGGAGTTCTGCTCCATTGAACTCAGTTTAACCTTACTGAGCCACCAGGAATATGGGATAGGGTTAGAGTCTGTAACCCACTAACACTTTAAATTTCCCATCCGATAGGATTAGCTATAGATGCATCAGTGTTGTTTATTTGGAGTGCCATAAGCATACAAAGCACTTCAAACACTTGCAAGATACAAGGTCTCTCTCTGTCCTGAATGACTCAGTTTACCTTTAATATCTCTGCAAAACAAAGGCCTATGGAAAACGTAATTTGGTTGAAATACAAATGGACAAAACCAAAGAAAAGAAGGGAAGCACGTAATTTTGTCTCCCATATTTAGACACAACAAAGTGTCACCTTGATGACTTTTAAAATACTTTAATGTAGTGTTTAGGCATAAACGCAAATTTAAAATTTGGTTATCGTATGAAGTATGTTGCTTTGTAGGTTTTTCTGTCATGCCTTGATGGAGTGAAAGTAGCATACGACTGATGTTAAATTCAAATCTGCAGTAGTAAAAGTCTTATTTCAGATGAAGAATTGTTTGATCTCATCTTTCAAAAGGATTATCTAAAGTCTTCCCAGTGATTGTTATCCAATTTATATTTGAATGTGAAGTTGGTATCGGTTCAATGTCAATAACCATGTTATATCATTACATTAAATCTAGTAGTTCTGTTTTTCAAAAAGCTTTTTCACCCAACTTTTTAACTGGGCAATTGACAACTGTTTTGCCTGTTAGAGATGCACCTTTCCTGGCTGATAGTCACAGAGCTATGTGTTGATGCCACAGAACTTGGAGCGTTTTTTTAAAGCAAGTGACTGTATCAGTTTGAAATTGCATAACTGTTATGCACAAAGCACAATGACTCTCTGTTTTCAGGGTTTGATAGTAACTATAAAGGATCCTTCTTTCCTGAGATGTTCTTTTTCGTAGATTCACAGATTTTAAGACCAAAAAGGATCATTTCTTTAGATCATATTCTCATCTGACTTCCTGTATAACACAGGCCATAGAATTTCATCCAATTTATTCCTGTAATAAAGCCCAATAACTTGTGTTTTGAGAAGATTTTTTTCTTCTAAGAACTACTGGACAGTGAAAGATTTACTAAAGTGGAATGTCAAAGTAATTAAAACCTACCCTTTACCTTTAGATGCAATTTCTATAATATGTTTAGTGTTTTCTAATAATAAACTGGACTAACAGTTCGTTCTATTGGCAGTATGGCACTCTGTGTACTATTAGGAAATATATTCACCAGATCTTTTGGTTTCACAAGAGATGTTTAGCACAATCTATGGCTACAATAAACAGCTTGCTATGCATGGAATCATTGGTGAATAGAATTCTCATAATATTGTTAAACTGAGGAATTAAGATGCCCATAATATGGAAATGTTTTACAGTTTTAATTTTATATCCCTTCCAAGAAATGCCTCTCACCTTGGGGCAGTACATTTTCTTTTCCAGCCTGATGCATAAAGAAATCCAAGCAGGCCGAGTGGTCTCTACTGTCTGTGTTCTTATTAGGAAGCTAGCATTCCTGCGTTTTGTAGACTGTAGAATTGCTGTTGCTTTAATGCTATGAATCCCTGACTGGAAAAAGTGACACTGAGTGTTTCATTTTCAGATTTTTACCAGCCCTTCTGACTGCAATTCTGACTAACCACCTGGCCTGGGTCCCGACAGTCATGCCAAATGGACAGCCACCTATAAAAATCTTCCTGGAAAAGCATTCCTCCCAGAGCGTGGACATGTTGGCCAAGACTCATCCATACAACCCACTGTGGGCACAACTAGGTATATCTTAAACCTCACCAAACTATCCGTTAGAGCATCACATAAATGTGTATGAATGCAGTGACTTCTGCTAACCAATCCCATTGATCATTTACAAGTAAAAACCTGTGTCCTCAGACCAAGATACAGCTCTATAGATCAAGCTTACAGAGAGACACTGCATTTACTATGTAATTACTTTAAGCACAACCATTAATAAAGCCGCAGCAGAAAAGTACAAAGTCCCTTTTAAGTTATGCAGGGCAGGTCTTAAAGTGCCTTGATGGTGATGGGGGATTTTGGTCCCCTTGTGGATCTCTTTAGGGAAACTGCATTCTCTAGCTGCTGGGATACTATCCTTGACAAGTCAAGTTGGGGGGGGGGATGGCAGGAAACAGGAAAATTACTTACTTAAAAACTTAATAAAAAGATTAATTTGAATAAGAATCAGCTGTGTTGTCAATTAAAGAGACCATGAATGGTAAGGTGCAGTGAATGATTAATGCACAAAACCCATAGGTAATGCTCTGGCTAAGGACTCATTCCAAAGCCCATTAAAACCAATGGAAAGCCTTCAATGGATCAGACCCTGTGTGTGGTTATTCATGTCACCGTCTCATGGCTGGCCAACAGAGAGGAAGATTTAAGACTCCTACAGTTCGGTCCTATTGCCCCCTCCGGCAGAAGGTCCCATGGAAGTGGGTTGGTCGGGGAAAGGAAGACTTGGGTTCCCCTCATAGAATTTCTCCCACTTTGGTATAGGCAGGGTGGCCTGCGAGAGGATCATGTACCAGAACTCAAGGAATCTGCTGGAAGCCAGAGCCGTTATGCGGGAGGTGCTGTGCCTTTGCAATGCCCTCTGGCTCCCTGTGAGTCGTCTCCACCTCCTAGCACCTCTAAAACAGCCAAGCCCCCACTCGCCTGCACAACAAAACAACCAGAGCAGCTCTGAGAGCCCAGTAGAACTCCTCCTCCATTCCAAATATTGCAGAGAGCTGGGTGGGAGGGAAGAGCTGCAGCTGGGTAGTGTTTCTCACCGTCACCTTGTGCACTGATTGATGGCCCAGGTTTATTTTTCCCTCAGCTCGCTCTCCTGTAGGCGGGAGTGGGGTTTCCTCCAGCCTCCTGGGGATGTGGCTCTTTCCGGTAGTATCAGGAGCAATCTCATCCCCTCCGGCAGGTGCTGCTGACCCAGCTTCTGTATCTGTCTCCACCCACTGCCTTGGCTGTACTGCCTGAGCAGGGGTGGGGCTACCGGTGCAAAGAAAGAGAGGATCAGTCTGGGGCCCCTTTTGCCTCCAGAATGACCATCCCTGGCCATTTACTCTCCTTGAGCCTCACTTTCATAACAGGCGACAACCGTGAGCGGAGCTGCACTGTAAACACGCTTGAATGAATTGAGTGCTCATTAAAGGTGCTTGATAGAGAGCCCTGGAGAGCAAAGTCCTCTGTAGCCACAGAACAGGTACAGCACAGGCTGTGGCAGCACAAGTTTCCCGCTACTGCCCTGCCAGGGACCCCAAACCCTGATCTGGAGGAGTCTCCTGTAGAAGTAAAAGTTTAGCTCAGTTTCCGTGATCATTGAATTCTCGGCTTTTCTGCTGAGCTTGGCTTTTGTGTTGTAAATCCCTGCTCAGTAGGAACTGAAGTGAGAGCGTGAGACCCATCTAATCATCATCCACAGATCACTGAAGTGATAGCAGAGGATAAATTTCAGTGGCTGTAAATCTGGGCCAGACTTGAACTGGTGACATAGAGGTGAAAGGTTCCCTTGCCTATGGACTGTAATGGTGAGACTGACGTAGTAACCCCTTTCCGGTGCATAGTTTCACGGTTGCTGTTAAGGCTGTTGCCCGTGGAAGGGTCCCTCTAAAAATAATTACCCCTTGAAAAGAAAACACACGACCTTCCCCCGGAACTCAATAGGGCAGCTCATATGTTCCTCTGATCAGTGCGTCATCTTCTGTATGAGTCAAACAGCACTATTACAATTTTCTGTATTCAACACAGATACACCTGGCAGAACTGGTAATTCTTTGTAATTTTGGCAACTAATATCAATTTTTATTTTAAGCACGTTTTTAACCATTTTAATTTTCATAGTTGTGGGAGATTAAGGGGGGTAATATTGGGGTTTGGATTAGGGCAGCACTGACAGTGCGGTGGCAGAGGGTTCCCAGAACTGATGTCTGGGCTGCAGAGGACTCCCTGTGCAGCAGAGGGGCACAAAGTGCGAGGAAGGCGGTCCTAGTCCAGGGGAGCAGAGATCCTTGACCAGTGCCCCAAGGAGGAGCTCCTGGCCGCGCTATGGCTGAATGGCTCCTGCCTAGGGGTGGCCTCTGTGCTCCTCAAAGTGAAAGTGTGGGGCCATGACAACAGGGCCAGTGACACTAGATCCTTGTGGATACTAGGTGTGGGGGAGGTTGCGCTTGCCAATTCTTAGTGATTTTTTCCATCAATTTCTGCCATGTGAAATCCATGTCTACCAACGACTAACAATTTAAAGTCAATCCTGTCAAGCCTAAATACAGAGACGCCCAAGCTGATTGAGGGAACATTGACACTAGAAACTTTTGCTAGTGTAAAAATATTGGTTAGGAGTGTGTGTTTTGTTGGGCAACATTTCTATACCAGCTAAAGCACTAGTGTAGACACAATTGTACCAGCAAAAGCACTTTTTTGCCAGTATAAGCTGTGTCTGCACTAGGGAGGTTCACTGATCTAGCTCTACCCACAAATCTCATCTATTGTTGTGCTGGCTTAGAAAACTAGCATCTGTATAATAACAGCATGATTATTTTAAAGCTGCAAAATATTTATGCTTGCTTTGTTTTCTGTTGTAGGAGACTTGTATGGGGCTATTGGATCGCCTGTGAGATTAGCAAAAACAGTGGTGGTTGGTAAAAGACAAGATCTAGTCCAGAGATTGCTTTATTTCCTCACTTACTTCATAAGATGCTCTGAACTACAAGAGACGCATCTTCTAGAAAATGGGGAAGATGAAGCCATAGTAATGCCGGGAACAGTTATTACTACTACGCTGGAAAAAGGAGAGGTAGAGGAATCTGAATATGTGCTCATAACAATCCACAGGAACAGAAGCAATTTGCTATCTAGAGAGTCTGAAGAAATGAGAACTCCTAACTGTAGCTGTAAATATTGCAAGTGTCCACTTCTTCTTGGGCAAAATACAGAGGGTGTTTCACATCAAGAGAGAGAATATGCCCAAAATGCCTCTAAGGTGGAGCTGGAGACTTCTTCAGATGAGAGCAGGACAACTTCTGCTGCCGACTGCCAAGAAAATGCTGATGACATTAAGCAGTGCAAGGATAAATCGACATCTTGTCTGGACACCAAATTGGAGACCGTAATCTGCACAGGGTCAGCGTCAGTGGGAAAATGTGCAATGGCAGAGTCGGGATTAGAGCCAACAGCAGGAACGTGGAGGACTGAGGAGTCACTGGAGTCTGGTAACCAGGCCCTCAGAGTAACAAGATCAACAGGTATAGCAGTGGAAAAGAAGCCTCCGGATAAGATCTTGTCTGATGCTTTTCCTTGTAGTACTGCTGAGGCTCAGACAAAGGTGACTTTCCTGATTGGAGATTCCATGTCTCCTGATTCAGATATTGACCTCCGAAGTCAAGCAGTCGTGGAACAAATTGCTAGGCATCACAACCAAGCAGCAATGGAGGAAGGAGTGAGTGCTGCTCAGAACTGTGCAGCAAAACAAACTGTTGAGGACCAAAATAGAGACTGTGGGACAGCTGAACCGTTCCCTCGAGTTGCTAGCGAGCATCAGAATTGGAATCCGAATCCTTACAATGCAGAGAGCATGAGTCTGTTTGATGAGTATTTTACGGATGATGGTTCGATTGAAACCAGGACTATTGATGAAATTCCAGTGCAAGCAACTATAGAGGTTCTAGATCACGGCAGTAGTTTAGAACTTTCTAAAAAATTAGGTACAACGAACAGCAAACTACCCAGTGAATTTTGTAAGTTTATGGAATCTGTTTGCCAGGAGACATGCAAAAACTGTTTTGCTGAGCAGGACCAAAGAGACAAAATCTCTGTTTGTGTCCCCCATGGGGATAAAGAGAATTCAGAGAAAAAAGTTGCCCCAGGATCTGATTGGGACATTCCAAGAAATGAGAGCTCAGATAGTGCTCTCGGTGACAGTGAAAGTGAAGATACAGGTCATGATCTAACCAGACAAAACAGTAACTACTACGTAGGAGAGCATGAAGATTGGACAGAAGAAGATGAGATCCCTTTTCCTGGGTAAGTATTTTCAACAATAACAGACACCATGACAAATATAATCTCTTCTCCTCATTCCTCCACACACATGACTTGAGGTACTGTAGCCTATTTTTGCATCAGTGGTTGGAAAGATTCTCTTGGGCTTGGTGGTTGTAAAATGAATTTAAAGAGAGTGGTGATCTGGATATTAACAGTATTAATTATGCATTGCAACCCTGGCTCGTATCTTGTTCCACTACAGTATTTTATGCACAGGGCTGACTACTTTAAACTGTCTTTGAACTGAAGTTGCTTTTTAAAATGTGGTTGAACAGCTGATCACATTTAGAGGAGAGATGATTGGAACTAAAATGTCACACTTGCTCAAGCTGAAATGAGTAGAAATCAGTGCTAGTTATAGTACATGTCCATGATATACCTTTCTTGCAGGTCAAAATTAGTTGAAGTGAACTCTATCCAGCCCAGTATTGCCAATTTTGGAAGGTCCTTGCTAGGTGGCTACTGTTCATCTTACGTACCTGACTTTGTTTTGCAAGGAGTAGGAAATGATGAAAAACTGAGACACTGTTTGGTGTCGGATTTGTCGCATGCGGTGCAGGTAATTAAACTATATCCAATGAAATGTATCTTTCACAATAAAGAGAGGCAAATATTTCTGAACTGGCAAACCTGCTGGAACTGGAAATATTTATTGTCACAGCTCCATTCTAGTTTCCATAGTCCCATTTCACTGGTTTGTTCTCAGTGCTCTCGTCTATCAGTTAGTCTTCTTGAGTAACATGGTTATATTTATCTGCTCCAGATTTGCACTGTAAGGCCCTGTTGAAGCCGGTGAAGAAGGATCATGCCCTAGGAGAAAAGAGACATCCATGTTAAATCTTAGAGAAATCATGAAGTCTCTCTTCTTTTAGGTGCAGCAACCCAGTTGATAGATAGTGATTATGAGGTATGGAGTCCGAACAGTCATACAGTCTTCCCCATTCATGTCTCCCCAACAAACTGCTGGTGTTCCAAATGTCTGCAGAGCAGAACTTACAGTGGTGAAATTAACATGCAGTCCTCAGAAATACTGGGATCTCCCAGTACTGTTATTTCTTTTTCATAGAAGGTAATGACCCAACGGTGCTGGCTTTGTGGGGAAAAGAGAGACAAACACCCCACCCCCACCCCAAGTCACATGGGGAGCAGGACTCTCTGCACTCTGATTTCCCTTTCTCTTCTTACTATATCCTATAGGACAGGGGTCGGCAATGTTTGGCACGCGGCTCGCCAGGGTAAGCACCCTAGCGGGCCGGGCCAGTTTATTTACCTGCTGACGCGGCAGGTTCGGCCGATCGTGGCCCCCACTGCCTGCGGTTCGCCGTCCTGGGCCAATGAGGGCGGCGGGAAGCCGCGGGCAGCACATCCCTCGGCCCGCGCCGCTTCCCGCCGCCCCCATTGGCCCGGGACGGCGAACCGCGGCCAGTGGGGGCCGCGATCGGCCGAACCTGCCGCGTCAGCAGGTAAATAAACTGGCCCGGCCCGCTAGGGTGCTTTCCCTGGCGAGCCGCGTGCCGAATGTTGCCGACCCCTGTCCTATAGAATGGGGACTCTGTGGAACTGTTTCTTCCCCAACAGAGTCCTATCCGCATAATCCAGGATCTGTACTGGGGAAGAGGCTGGAAACTGGGCAGGTTGGAGGGAGGAGTGTATGGGGTGGAAGTGCATCATTTCCTTCATTTGCCATTGAAGGGCATGATCTTGCTTCCCTATAAGCCAGTAGCTTAATTCAGTGGGAGCAGGATCAGTCCCTAGCAAAGATAAAAGAACACTTTTTCTGTGAGCAGTAAACAGGCCCTCTGGCACGATCCCTTCTGTCACAAAGCCCCAGTAATAGCACCATATTATGTGCAGCAGGTTTGGCTACTCGTATCTGTGGCCATTTCCATAGTTTTCTTCCCCTTCCCTGCACATAGCCCTATCAGGTGCATATCAGCCACTGAGTTGCCCTGCACACCTGGATGGATTTCACCCATTTATAAATAAAGCCCAGCTGAACTTTGAGAAACCAGTTCAGTATCTCAGAGTGACTACTGGAATGAAACAAATGCTTCATTCTTACATCCCACAAAATAAAGAGAGATTTTTTCCCCCCTAACAAACTTCAACTGAATCGATAACATCAAGCACTGGCAGGATATATAAAATATTAGACAAGATTTTTACACACTGGCTTTCAAATAAAATCATACTGTACCATAGCACCACATATGGTGGTGCTCTGGGTAAAGGGATGTTTTCTCAAGCAGTTAAGCCAAAAATCTAATGGGAAAAGGGCCAACAGAGTTCTAAATATTTCTTTTAAAAAAATCCATTGCAGAGAAATGTTTTGTAAAGGCGCTGTTTGAAAGCACTAGAAGAGTGAGTGTGGATGTCGTTGTTTGCTCCCTCTGCTGGTTCTGCAGCAACAGTTTACAAACCTTATTGCCAGAGTTGTTGCTACATTAAGGAAAACTTGACTAGTAACAGGAGTGAAACTGACCGGACTATTTAAAGTGTCCAAACTGAGTGAAATACAAAAAATAAATAACAGCATACATGGTGATTTTTTTTAAAATATGATTTTAACCTACGTCCATTTAACTTCAGCTCCATTCAAACAGGACACATCAATATTTATTGAATGTCCAAGGGGAAAATTTGTAGGCACTGAAACATATTCATTCTTGGAAGAAGATATTCGATATAATAGAGGATAATAAAAAGAAAACTACTTTGGAAAATGTAGGATTTTATCCTTTTAAAACTGTGGTAGCTTTTCTGTTATAAAGATCAATTTTTAAGGGATTGCAGTGTATGTAAAAATGCCGTCACTATTCAGGAAGAAATTATTTTTGGAAAAATTGAGTTGTCTTTTGTTTCTCTCAGACTTAAACTATTGTTTTTCTGTCTTTTTTTTTTTTTTTAGCATCCTGTTTTGGATGAACCAATTGCAGAGGCTGTTTGCATTATCGCAGACACGGATAAATGGACAGTGCAAGTGGCCAGTAGCCAAAGGCGAATGATTGATAATAAACTAGGAAAAGAGGTGTTAGTCTCTAGCCTTGTCTCCAACCTGCTTCATTCCACTCTTCAGCTTTACAAGCATAATTTATCTCCAAATTTTGTAAGTATGGGTGAGATCTAAAGGGCTGAATATGTTTTGAGAATATCATTTAAATTAGTGTGTTAACGAAGATGCTGTAAGTTGATATTTCTCATACTTCCACATAGCCACAGTTGATCATATTGTGCATTATCTAACTTCCAGTTGTGCCCATTTGGGATATTCAGTTAAACTTTGTTCTATAATGAAGATAGCTGTCTTTGGTCCTGATTTGATATGCAACCAAAATTTCCACTGAAATAGGTGAGAGTCTTGCAAGAGTAGGACAGTAAGATCCATCCTTTACGTAAAAAATACTTTTCAGAACAGAAATCTAAACAAAAGTTTGCATCATTCTAGCTGTGTGCCTTCCCCTGCTATTGCCAGGTGCTTTCAAATAATTATTTACCTTGACATGGCCCACTATAGAAAATAGAATTATGGGGACTGTGCTGTTCCCCTTTGGAATTTGGCTGGTATGGGGGCTGCAAGGTGTTTTGTTTCTAATGTGATTGTTTTCATGTGCTCCTAGTGTGTTATGCACCTGGAAGATCGGCTGCAAGAGCTGTATTTCAAAAGCAAGATGCTGTCTGAATACCTCAAGGGCCAGATGCGAGTTCATGTCAAGGAGCTGGGCGTGGTACTGGGGTATGATCACAACATTGTTCAATACAGTTTCCACATGTTTCCCCCACCATAAATCCTCTCCACACCTACTAGTAGGGTTGTCACAGCCACAGGGTCTGCGCTAGTGGATCCCTGTGCAGGATCAGGACCGTTAGTTTGACATGAATTTCTCATTCTGGGGCTGTCTCCATAACTTCTAAGATCCCTCTCCGTTTCCCCTGCTCTGGACTCACCACTCCAGAGTTCATCAGAACCATTCTTTAAGTGGCCAGTCCCTGTTGAATAACACAAGGCACTTGATACCTCCAGGGTGACATTCCCCACATGGCAGAGGGCACAGAGAACACTCTCTGTATCATGTACGCCACATAGCACCCCTCCGTGGGAATGGGGCACAAGCAGAGAGGCCATTTAACGGATCCTAGGAAGGCGGTCTCCTCACCAGCTCTAAATACTCCATTATGCAGATGGGTATTGGTTGAAGGCTGGGATGTGTGAGAGTGAGTGTGTGTATGTGCGTGCGTGTGGGGGGGGGGGAGGGGGAGGGGAGGGCCCACAGGCTGAAGTAGTATCTGCAAAGGGACGAGCTGCAGCATAGTGCCATGGCTTGCTGTGAGTGGGGAATGAATGAATTCCACTCCCTCCTTTGCTCCTAACTTGTGCTGAGTTCCCCACATAAAGCTCCTTTACTCAGGCCGTGTGCGCGCAGCGGGTAGGATGAATTCCCCCCAGTGTATTCCCTTGCCAGCACGGTTAGCTCAGTGACCAAGAGAACGGGCAGGAATGGAACCCAAGTCTCCTGCATGACAATAAAGATCTGTCAGTGAGTCACCAGGCAGATCAGGAATTAATTTTGAAGTCCGTTTAAAAACGAACGGATTGTTCCTATTTTTGATAACAAATGGTGATGTTGCCTTGAGTTCAGAAATGCAAATGTTTTAATTTTACATTAAGAATGACTTGCAGTTTAAAGCTTTACAAATAAAATATAGAGCTTCTCGCCTTGACTAGTCCAACTGCAAATACCTTAGCTTGGCATGGATAATCTAGCAGTTAATGCACATGTACATTTTGGGTTAGATTTAGTGTTTCTCTTCTTCCTTTTAGGATTGAATCCAGCGACCTCCCTTTACTCGCAGCCGTAGCAAGCACTCACTCTCCATATGTTGCCCAGATACTACTTTAAAATTCTGAAGGGCATAGAGATTAACTTTTTTTTTTTTTCTGGAAATGAAATGGAAGACAAGGAGACAGACATGAAATACACTTGTCCTGGTTCCTTTTCGCTGGAGGCAACGGAACTGAACAGCTTGCTGAGCTGTCTGGGTCTCCGTCACTGACTGCATATTATACAAACAATTGGAGAGTTCTTTTTTTCCCCTCTCCCATTTGGCCATTCATAAAAAAGAATGTAAACTATAATAGTAATTGAAAAGCCCGAGTTTGAGGTTACTGAAGAAAACTCACGATTTTAGAAAAAGCTGAAGAACTGCAAATGGTTTGGGCAATTTTTGCAAGGAGGCTAATTATGTACGATGAAAAACAGGGAATGCAAGGAAGAACTGCTTTGTAATAATGTACAGTGCTTTTGCAGATTGTAAACTTTAACAGGAGAAGAAAGCAGCTGTCTTGAGACTGGCTGATACCTATTAGGAGTGTGTTAAGATCTTTAACTCTCAAACTGCAGTGATTTGTAACAACTTCTACTTTTTCACTAAATAGTCAAATTGTGGATATTTCTCAAAGGAAAAATGATTTTTGTAAGCAGCTTACTAATGACACTCAGCTAAAAATGTATTTGTACTCTTTTTTTCAAGGGGGGGGGTAGCCAACAAACAAACTGGCAAATGAGACTCTATTTCCCCTTTCTTGGCTTGGTGTTGTAACAGGTATTCAAAGGCTATAATGTTTAAATGTTGCTTTATGGTGATACTTTTGTTTCATGACTTACAAAAAATTGAAGAAATGCAATTTTGAAACAAAACAAACAAATGCTAAAGAGAGAATGTTGATTGAAATTTCCCCGTGGTATCCCAAAAATGCCATGACTATTACCTCTAATATTTTTACAGTCTATAATATTCTGGCAATAGATTGTTTTTACAGCAGTCAGTGAGTGAAATAATGAGCTAGAAATAATCGTACCAAAGCACTGGGGGAGGAAAAAATAGACTATTAACCTTAATTGCTCAGGTAACTAATTGCTATATTTTTAAAAAAAAAGTTCTACAAACATGGATGGGTGATTATGCCATTGCATAGAAATATCAAAATTATTTTTAGACAAAATATCCCAGTGATGCAAGTTGTTGTAATCCCTTTTCTACCAATTTGAGTAGCTACCAGCAGGAAATGCTGTTTATTCAATTCTCAGCATTTCTCCTTTATTCACTCATCATTGTTTTGCCGTCATATACACAGTAGTTGTAAAAATAGCTGATGTGGAACTGATCTGCTGTAAGTAATGTAAATGTACAGTAGGTGGGTGATTATGTTTCAAAAGGCTCTACTACCTCAGTTTAACTGGATACTGCGTTATATGCTTCTCTTTGCTTTCTTGTCCTAGCAGCCAATTCATGTAGCTAATTACAGTTATTGTTTTCATTGATCATTTTCAGTATACTGGAGTTCACAGACTATCCATAATAAAAGTGAAAGGTACTGTCCCTCGTTCACTAAACTATATTTACCATTCTATAATATCTCATTCTTTCTATAAGCTTCTTTTCAATCATGTAACATACTCTCTGTTGTGGTTTGCAGATGTTGTTTTAAAAACAAAACAATTTCCTCCCCCCACCACCCCCCATTCAAACTTGAAAACAATGGGTGAAATCCCAGCCCGGCTGACATCAATATCAAAACTCTACTGACTTCAACAGGGCAAAGATTTCACCCAGTGTGTTTTGGTGGTATTATAAAAAATCATAACTTTAATCTTAGGACTCCATTCCTACAAGGATCTGTATGGACAGACTTGCACCTGCACCATTTTCCTTGTAGGATTGGGATCTAACTTGGTAAGTAAGCCAAACTTTAATATGGGCAGTGTGTCCCGAAACTCTTCTGCATACAAAATCTAATGCTGACTGCTGCAGGGAAGACTTTCATATTTAATATGTAGTCTAAAGATTTAATTTGTCACTTTGCTTATTGTTTAAATGTCCTCTTTTAAGCCCACGATTATGTTACATCTGGGTTTTGGAATGAACACAACAAATGTTTAAGGGCCTGATTCTACAGACACACATCAGTAATGTAGGATTGCGTTCTAAAATACGAATTTTAAACTATTTTTGCTAGAATACAGTATGTAGCCAATAATTACAATTCTGAACATTGTACATATTTTGCAGTTAATATAACCTGATCACAGTAGTGCTACAAGACTCAGTACTACAATGTATTGAGCACTCTGGCCCTGATCCATCAAAGCACTTAAGCATGTGCTTAACTTTAAGCATGTGCTAGTCCCATTAAGCACAAGTAATCTCACTGGAGTCAATGGTACTAGCACATGCTTAAAATTAAGCACGTGCTTAAATGCTTTAATGGATCAGCACCATGCTCAGCACCTTGTAGGATTGAGCCCCTAATGAATTATTACAAGAAAATACTATGTTCTCTTCTGTTTACTCATCACTAAGAAAACTCTGGACATTATTTTGAAATTGGGGTTGACTCTAAGAAACACATGGCCTCTACCAACATGAAATTAATTACTTGAGAGAGAAAAAATTGTCATTAAGATGAATCATTTTCAGCTTTCTTCTGCCTAACACAACTCCCTTAGACCGTTTTAATGCAATCTTTTGTTCAGTCAGTCCTAGACAAAGTGGCCACTCTGCCACCACTGTGGTTATCAGGTCACCGATGCTAGAGACAAATATCTGAGCTTTAGGTCTAAAATGTATGGACACTTTTCCTAACCATATTGCCATTGTGGTAAATATGCAAATTCAACTTTAGCATGATGGGCAGTGTTCCTGTAACTTATCTTTTATGGTACATGAGAAATGTGGTACATGCTCTTTTTTGGTGAATAATTTAAAAAAAGGGATCTTTAACAACACTATAGTGTTGACTTTTTAAAATGTATCACACCTTTTTTTGTGTATAGAAAACTAATCTGTTTGATTTTTTTTCTTCAATATTCCCAACCTCTATTAATATGTCTTAATTTTTAGGCTGAAAACTTTAAGTATACTAAACATATATACTAGCACATTTATTTTGTTGCAATTGGCAAACACTGGTCTGCTAAAAATAATTAATAATAATAATAACAGGATTTTACACCTTGCATACATTTTCCTTGTTCGTTATGACAGATGTTTTATGACAATTTTTTTGCTTTCTCTAAATTATTTAGATGGTGGTATGTGTAAAACGCTGAGTAAAATGTACATATTTGTTATCTCTATTGTTTTTTGTATATATTTCCCAAGATGTGGACTTGTATTATAATAACCATTCCCAATTTTAGGGGAAAATTGTGCAATAAATACAGTATGTCAGTTTACTTGCTAGTGGGACTCTTTTGTTTGTGTCTTTTTTTTTTTTTTTTTTTACTTGTGGGGGGTGAAAATACAAACCATGATGACCATAGGTTTGAAACTTGGGTGCCTAATATCAGACACCTGAAATCCCTACTTGGGCACTTAATTAAATGTTATGATTATCAGAGGAGCAGAGATCACTTAATTCCATGCCTGATTAGGATTTAGGTGTCTAATGTTATGTATGGAAGTCTGAAAATGTTGGCCTCAATATCAGTCCAAAGAGTTGTATTAAGATTATCCCAGAAGAAAGCTGGCCTGATTATTCTTGTTGCAGTGTTCTTGGAGCCATGTTGGTCCCAGGATATCAGAGAGACAAGCTGGGTCAGGTAATATCTTTTATAGGACCAACTTCTCTATTCAGTTTCCAGAGACTTTCAACCCCCTTGATTAAGGGGTTCCACTTTTCTCAGATGTACAGGAGATACATTTACTGAGTCAGAGCTCTTGTACATCTGAGAAAAGTGGAACCCCACAGCCAAGGAGGTTGAAAGTTTCTGGAAACTGAATAGAGAAGATGATCCAATAAAAGATATTTCCTCACCCACCTTGTCTTTTGGATTATTCTTAGCAATCTTATTTAAAAAAAAAAAAAAAAAAAACAAGAGAAATGAAAGACAAGTGCATAGACATGAGGTTTTCAAACATTGGTCCACACTTCATTTCCAGATTATCTGCAGAGCTGCTTCTTTCACAAGGGTGATGCATGAGTGGTTGAATCAAGAGATGGTTCTGCCATCACAGAAAGTGACAACTGTGCATGCACAGTGTCCTTCTATTCCTAGAGCTCACTTCTATGCCTGTGCCTCTTCGGGTTGTTGTGCAGAAGCAAGATCTGTTAAGTTTTTCCTTTTTCAGGTTTTGCCTGGGTGTAAATTCAACCATGATCGAATGTGCTGCAAAAACAAAAACTTAAGGGTAGTAAACACACACTAGGACAGCACAGAACTAACCAGGAGAGATTGTACCAGTGAGGGTGCCAGGGGCATTCAGTACTAATCAATGCAAAGTCCTACATCCTCCAAAAGGAAATAAACCAGCACAGATAAAAAACGGGGAGAGGGCAGTAGCCACATAGCCACATTTTAAAGTGAATTTGCTTCTCCCTCTGGTCTCAACACTCTCCTCATATCTCTTTCATGTAACTAAGTCTATTGCTCATGCTAGCTATGGATTTGAGATTGGAAAGGGAGGTTGTTCAAGAGAGGATTTCCCTTTAGCAGACCCCAGTCTGAATGGAATTTAAGAACAGCTAACATACACAGTGGAAACACTGTTAAGCAAACCAGTCTATTTTAGAGCAAAAATCATTAGAATAATTTTTGCTAGGATTTTGAATTGTACATGCCACGGCCTATACTGTAAGATGGTATCTATTAGTGTGTGTGTGGGGGGGGAGGGGGGTTTGTACATCTCTGGGAGGAATGAAAACAGCAACAAAACACTCCAGTGTTTTTCAAGCATCACAATAACGTTCTGAAAGCTTTCATGATCGCAAGAAAAGAAACTGATTAACTGTTCATACTCCATTCTGAAATTCCATTTCTCCATTTCCTTCTCCTGAGCAGCATAGCAAGTATCAAATGACTTAGTGTTTCATTTTGGTTAGGGCAATGTAAAAGCAATTGAGCAAAGAATCAATAGGCTTTTAATAATCACAAGTCTTGAGTTTACTGCTTGGCACACAGCTTGTACAGTGTGAGCTAGTCTTGATTCAAGATGCAGGGGCCAATCTCTGGCACAACTGTTAATGGGAGTTGTGATGGGTTCAGTCACAGAGATCCCCTTGGGACTGCCACCTGATGTGCTGAAATTACCTTTGAGCCCGTTTTCCCTGCCAGCTTGGGATTCCAGAACCCTGCCTTGTTGAGCCAGACACACTAGCCTGCTGCAATACAGACCCAGGGTCTAGGCCACGCTCCCCAAAGGTACAGACTTCAACTAAAAACAGCTCAGCAGGTTACTTGTCTCCAGCACCCAGACACCCAGCTCCCAATGGGATCCAAACCCCAAATAAATCTGTTTTACTCTGTATAAAGTTTATACAGGGTAAATTCATAAATTGTTCACCCTCTATATCACTGATAGAAAGATATGCACAGCTGTTTGCTCCCCCAGGTATTAATCACTTACTCTGAGTTTATTAATAAACAAAAGTGATTTTATTAAGTATAAAATGTAGGATTTAAGTGGTTTTAAGTAATAACAGAACAAAGTAAGTCACCAAGCAAAATAAAGCAAAAACACGCAAGTCTAAGTCTAATACATTAAGAAACTGATTACAGGTAATATCTCACCCTCAGAGATGTTCCAATAAGCTTCTTTCACAGACAATACTCCTTCCTAGTCTGGGCCCAATCCTTTCCCCGGTACAGTCCTTGTTAGTTCCAGCGGATATCTCAGGTGGTAAGCAGGGGTTTTCTCATGACTGGCAGCCTCTTTTGTCCTGCTCCACCCCCTTTTATAGCTTTGGCACAAAGTGGGAATCTTTTGTCTGTGCTTGTCCCCACCCCTGCCTTCTAAATGGAAAAGTACCAGTTTTAAGATGGATTTCATTATCAGGTGACATGGTCACATGTCACTGTAAGACCCCTAGTCTCTATTCCCCATGGACTGGCCCACACCTAGAGGAAAGTTTGCAGGTAAATAAACTATTTACAACCAATTGTCCTAGTCAATGGGAGCCATCAAGATTCTAAACCACTATTAATGACCCACATTTTGCATAATTACAATAGGACCTCAGAGTTATACTTCATATTTCTAGCTTCAGCTACAAGAATGATACATGTGTACAAATAGGAGGAATATATTCAGTAGGTTATAACTTTTGTTATGATACCGTACAAGAGACCTTTTGCATAAAGCATATTCCAGTTACATCATATTCACACTCATACATATTTCCATAAAACATATGGCGTGCAGCGTCACAGGTGTTTTTCCTGAATAAGGACTGCAGTATTAGGTCTGAAGTCAGAGAGCATAACGAGGTGTTCAGATTTTAGCTAGAGCAGTATAAGTGGTGGTAGAGCTCTACTACAGTGTATTGGTGCATATGCTTGTGTATTATTGCCTTATATTCTATGGATTGTCAGACCTGCTCAAATGTTTATCAGGTCCCTGAACTTGTTTGGCCAGTAAAACTGCTCCTCTAGATAAATGACTAGAAAGAAGCCTGTGTTACCACAGCAGATAATCATGAGTTTTTCTCCTGCTACTGCATGTATGTGGTTAGCCAACTGGCCTGGAGTCTGTGTGGCGCTTTGGCAAGAGATTGTTTTGCTAGGAGTAAATTCAATAATGTTCTTAGTGCAGAATTTAGAAAGCACTTATGTTAACAATACCTAACATTTATTTCATTCTTAGTTCTGCATTTATACAATCTTTGGTTGCAACACTTGCTGTCCAGTATTTTTAAATCTATTTTTACTTCCTTTTTAATAAATTCCTACATTTTCCTGAACCCAGGAGAGTCATTAGTTAACCCCTTTTCCTAGTCAGTGGCAGGTCAGCAGTGGAAGTGCAACAGCTATGGATCAATACCGTCTTTTCACCCCTGAAAGATTGTCAGTATTCCCATGCTCAAGTGGGCCCAGCAAAAGTCTTTGTGATTGTAGTCTGTGTGGCTTAGCACAAACTGATCATAAGACTATCTTTAAAAACTATGGGATGGGAGTAGCCAGCTAAGTCTGTACTCTCTGTACATAAGGAAATTGCTAACAAGTTTGTTGCTGACATACAGCTGGTATTTTCTCTCCTTTATGCAAGAGCCTAGTATGTTCCAAACTGAACTTTTATCATTGAGAAAAATTGAATAGCTTTGTAAGTAAAAGGAAAAATCAGCATGTACCCATGAAACAGGTAGGCCTTTTTGTTTAGATTTGTTTTGAAGGTAACACCCTCTACTTATATGTAGGTGTGTGCACTCTTTGTTTAAACCATCAACTGGTTTTTCAGATTCAATGGGAACACTGAAGGAGTTCAGAGCACAAATATATTGTTTTCCTTATGAGAAAGCAAAGTAGGGTGACCAGATGTCCCTATTTTATAGGGACAGTCCTGCTATTCAGGGCTTTGTTTGATATAGGCACCTATTAGCTCCCACCCCCAGACTGATTTTTCACACTTGCTATCTAGTTACCGTATTAGAGCAAAGGGAGTGAGGGAGCTGCCTGCAGGAGACTTGAAGCCTGGATCGGGCTTGCTAAATGAGGGAATCTTAAGCAGCTGCGTCCTTATAAGATAGCTGAAGCAGTTCTTGAGGGGAGCTGACTCTGGAAAGTTTATAAGGGAGTCAGCTCTGAACAGGGTAGTGGCAAGCTGAACCACAGGGTGGGTCACAGCCTAAGAACTGAAGCAAGGACCCTGTGAAGCAACTGTTTTGGTCACGCAGGCTCTGAGGTAAGAGCCATGCCCTCAGATAGACTTTTGAGTTCATTTTGCCTGAATCAGTCCCACTCAGTAATGATGGTGATTGGAGCCACAAGCAAGTGGAGTCTGTGTAAAAGGACCTGGAAGAGGGAGGATAAAGAAGGTGGCAGGGCAAAGGCACCCTGGCCACAAGGGGCTGGCTGATTTGTTTAAATTCCTTGTCTACAGAACTAAGCTTTAGGTTGGAAATTCATTGAACCACCTGCACAAATTCTGGCAGAATCAACCCAGGCCTTTATCCTTCTGAGAGAAATCTGATTTCCAGGCAGTGTATTGTGTGTGGGGTTTTCTTAAAAGAACAAATTAAAGAACTCTATTTACAGAAAAGCTACAATATGGTCCAGTGTCTCAGTTACCTCATTGACCTGCTTCTACCTTTCCCTGGAGAGGGTGGCTGATTCGCAATGTCCACCAGTCATTGGGGGATTAGTGGTAAATAAAGCAAAGCATTCTCATCTCCCCGAAAATGCAAACTGCATGTGCAGATCTCTGAGTCCTCGCCGCTTTGAGCAACAAGAGAGTAGGACCATACTATAGAATTTGAGTCTCTGGCCTGATAGTGCTACCTTTAGGCTACCTAGCAGGAGTTAAAAGCTGATCTCTGGTCAGTAATTTTATGGTATTTGTAACAGAAAAACATTTATTGTATGTGCATGTGATGCATTTCACCAAGTTTTTTACCTGCACAATTCCATTTGACAGATGCATTGTGGGAAAGTTCTAAACTTGCTCTCTTTAGAAGCAATTGTATATTAAAGGGTCAAACCCTGCCTTGGCTGGCATAGGGAAGAGAAGAGATGCTTCCTGATGTGTTCTCAACAATAGGTATGCTATCAGCCAGGGAAGGATTCCTCACAGAGATGCAGGGTCAGGGAATGGTGTAGAGGTCAGTACTTCTGGATAGTACTAGCAACCGAATGCAACATGTACTAGACACACCCTACAGCTCAAACCAGACTCCTTTGGGGATATGCTGCCTGGGCCAGCATGTTTGCTGCTAACCTTCCTGTCACCATCTTGAGCACGATGGAAAGATCTTGCCCTTTTGCTGTTGGTGGAGAAGAGATTCCTTATGTCCTGTACCCCCACACCCTCACTTGTGCATCAGAATAGCTCAAGGCAGCACTCCCATCTGTCCCCCCCGTACACACACGGCCCTTGTTCCTGAATTTTTATTACCAAAGATAGTTGTACAGAAGTGGGATATATTTTGTTTCTAAACCTCCAGCTGCTTATTCCTCATTTGAAGCTGTGAACGTCTCCTGGGTGACGTTGCAGAGAGGGGATGCTATCTTCAGCTGGCCTCATAAGTAGCAGCAGCAGCCATAAGACTCAAGCATATTTTTAATGCACCTCCTTAGTAATAATTACAAAGAAGAAAAGGTTTTATAATAATAGTAAATATAAATTACAAGGTGAATTTATCAGTTAGTTGTGAGACATGAGCAGCTATTTGAGGGTTGCATGAGAATGGCTCTAAGTTTTGCAGAAAGGAAGCACTGTCGAGTGGTTAAGGCTGGGCTCCGGGGATCCAGTTCTCTTGAGTGCCAACGTGACTTTGGGCAAGTTACTCTGGGCCACGTTTTCGCAAAACCTCAGGACTCAAAGCCCTCTTGAGAACCTGGCCACCTACACTGTCACCTAAAGAGCTGAGCACTTCTAAAAACATGATCTAGGTGCCTTAACTCTCCATCTGGAAAGGGGGTTACCATACTACCCTACCTCACGGGCATTGCCAGGAGAACTGTATTAATGTTCACAGCATGCTGCAATATTACACTGATTGGGGTCATATAAGTACCTACCGTAGGCTGATTTATAGAAGTCTCTAGAAGTTTCTAGAAACTTCAATTTGGAGAAAACTCTTGAGCTTTTCTAATGAGATCCTCTCAGTAATGCACTTATGTTCTGAGATCACTGTATTCTTGCGTTTACAAACCCCTTCCTCCTCCTCACCCAAGGCGGGGCTGGAACAACAAGCAGGCAGCAGTGGAGGAAGTTCCCTGTACATGTTATCCTTTCCCTATCACAAAACAATTACTTTATATGAACAAAGAGAACCATGTTGCCTCTGAAACCTGACACTGCCCACATCCAGTTCAATGGAACTACACATAGTAAAAAAAAGTCCTATATCTTCTTATCACTTCCTTCCTCTTTCTCTTCTTAAGAATTTAAATTCTTTCTCCGGTTTCAGAGTAGCAGCCGTGTTAGTCTGTATCCGCAAAAAGAACAGGAGTACTTGTGGCACCTTAGAGACTAACAAATTTATTAGAGCATAAGCTTTCGTGGGCTACAACCCACCTGTGCATCCGAAGAAGTGGGTTGTAGCCCACGAAAGCTTATGCTCTAATAAAATTCTTTCTCCATTGATCTTTGTCCCAAGTTATAGTTTAGTGTGGGTTTAGTTGCAACCACTAGGGGTCAGACTTTACACCTGTATTTAACAATTACAATATAGTCAGAGGGTAGCTCCAACTCCTATGCTTATGCTGTTAAATTACTACTTCTGATTATGGAGAGAGAATCTGCTTTTTCCATCAGATGCTGAATTGTTATAGACACAGTGTTTGACTTTGGCATTTGAGTTAAGTTTTTTAGGGAGGCGAGGGTTGTTCTGTGCAACAGAAAATAAGGAACTTTCTGTGACCAGCATGTATATTTGGCTGTTCTTTTTGTGTTCTGTTTCTAACCATGTACCCACAATGTTTGTTTAATTTGGAACTTACTTTTCTCTTTTGTTAACTCCTTAGCACTGGTTTTGATATTACCAGGAATGTCTGTGGAACAAACTCACTTTTTCTCCCCATGAGAAATGCTTAGATTACCAATAATGAATTTCACAGCGCTCTGCTTGGACCAGGGCTTAAATTAAGCTGGAGCTGTTTGAAGCAGAGCTCTGGTAAATATTTTCAAACCCGCAGGGCTGAAGCCCCAAACCAGGGTGCCTCCCATGGGCTGAAGCCCCGATCCCCAAGAAATAATCTGAGAATTTAAGCCCTGGCTTGGACCATCACAAGCTAGTGCACTGATCTGAGGCCTCTGTGATAGTTTGACTCAACTGGCTTGAGATAGAATATACCAAATTCCTAATTTTTTACCTTGTACTAGTCAGAGAACTCAAAGAAGTTGATTGATTAATGCAAGATAAAGTTGAACACCTATGTTAAGTGAAATTTATGATGTTTTTACTGTTAATTGTCTCTCAGATATAATGGATTACATTCACAGCTCTCAGTTACACCTGTGCAACCATATTGACATCCTTGGGGTTGCACCGTAGATCTGAAAGTGGAAATTGGCCTAGGGTGTTAATAGAAAACAAACGTATTCCCTTACACATCACAGAAAATGAAACTAATATTTCTTAAGGAAGTGCATGTGGTATGGCTAAGAGAGGTGGAGATTGTTATAGTATTTTACATTAAGGAGGTTTTTCTTGTTTTTGAAAGAAAAAATAATTGTAGTGTTTCTAGTCTTGGTTAATAAGCTGACTATATAGAATGGTTTGGCATTGCTAACGCTAGAAAATGGTTCTATAAACTGTGCAAACTAAGCCTGAGAAGATGGTGCAAGAATCTAATCCATACATAAAGGTGATCACTGCAAAGCTCTGCATTGTTTTTGTAACTGGGACTCTGGTAGGGACCACTAGAATTTGAGGGAAAGATTTGGAATGTGTGGATAGTGGGGTGTTTTTTTTTAATGATATTCTCCATATTTAAAGTGTATGGGGGTGAGAAATATCATTATTTTGAACATTTTAAATAAAAGTGTTTATAAACAGTGATTTTTGTGTAGGGTACCAAAAGGCTTGAGGATTTTATTTGCTTACTTAAGACACTATTTACTTGAGAGGGTTTAGATTCCTTTTAAAAGCACTCTTTCAGCAATTCTTGTGTAATCACCTCAAAATTACAATAATGGAGGGACAGTTATATTTTTGAATAGACTACTAAGTGCACTGAATCCTGAGAAATTAACTACTACATCTTCAAGGAGTAGATTTATTAATAGCAGCTGTAACTGGAAATACTGTATAATGTTGATTACTTGCAAAAGGGAAGGAAGAAGTGTTCCTTTTTGCATATATTAACATATGACTGATAAAATTTCAGGAAGATATTCTAGGAGAACAAGATAATTACAGCTGTGCTGCTTATTCTGTGATAATTAATGATCGTGTTCGCTTTGTTCTAAAGCCTCCATTTTCTTAAATGGCTCAAATGGTTTAAATAAAGGTCTTAATCTTTGTCATTTCAAATTTCATTGTTCTGAAACCTGGTACACTGTAAAAGGCATCAACCTAGAGGCAAATTATATTTTCAAAATATAGTTTAGGTATGTTAACCATTTCTTAAATTATGGGGTAGTGAAAAACAGAACCTTCCCATGGTAACAGACGTTTTTGAGAGTTGTAGGCCAAAGCTATTTCAGCATTAAAGTTGAGGGCCCGATCTTCTGATTATAACTCAATGTAGCTTTAGTGTGGCTACATCAATTTAAACCAGGATCTCGCTCTTCAGTTTTAGAGGGAAATAGTCTTGAATGTAAACAAATCCTTTTTAATGTATTCTATTGTTTAATTTCCACATCCTCACCCTTAGGGACCTGCCCAGCACTACCTGTGCTTGCATGTCAGGTAGCTGCCCACTACTTCTGCTCACACTTTATGCTCAGTTAACCGTGTTGCTTCCCCGGTCTCTTTCTCCTGCAAATGACTCTGTGACTTTTCTCAAGCCACCCCCTATGTTCTAAACATCTTCTCTGATCCTGTGTACCATGAACTTCACTCTCCTTATTCAAATCCACCCTCAGACTCATGTCTTCCAGTTACCCTTCCACTGCTGACATTCGCCCCATTCCTCTTTGCATACTTTCCCCTCAAGTTTTTTAATAGATTAATTTTTTGGGCGAGTTTAATGAGATAAACTTATCTCGCTGTCTTTCACGGTTGGAATCCCCATCCTTTTGTACCTTTCTCCCCAAGCTCTCTCTCATTATCATCCTTAATTGTGTTATGACAAATTTAGAGTGCGGGTGCCTGAGGCAGGGTCTTCTTTAGTAATTGGTCTGTAAAGTATGAAACACATCAGTGGCACTGTATGAATAATAAGGTGAATTTTTAGTCCTAGTGGAAAAATGCCAGACTGAGGTATGTCTACACAGTAGCTGAGAGGTGTAATTCCCATCTTGGGTAGATGTACGTGCACTACCTCTGCTTGATCTAGCATGCTAAAATTAGCGGTGTACACAGGCTCTGGCTTGGGTTAGCTGCAATCTTGCCTGACCCTCTGGGTATGTACTCTGGAGGTTAGCCCCAGCCGCCGCCCATGCCACCATGTCCTCACTATTTTTAGGTACTAGCTCAAGCACAGCTAGCATGTGTATTTCTACCTTATGTGGGAATCCCTCTCCCAGCTGCTGTGTAGATGTATCCTGAAAGAACTGTAGACAAAGTCCTCTATTTACAGAATAAGTACAATATAGGCAGTATCAGTGTCAGCTTCCCCCTCCACCTCTAAAAATGTACCTCACCCTAGCCACTGACCACTTGCAATCAAGGTGTCAAATTAGTTACATCATTATGGTTCACTTGCTCCGTGGCCACTTCCTGCTCAGATGGCCAACAAGGCGGCCAGCTGGGTTTAGTACTTGGAAAAGCTGCGTATGTAACTTGAAAATGTTACATCTTAAACAGAATGTGACCTCAGTGCTCAGAAGTTTTTTCCATGGTGTCACCAAGAGTCTCATCTCTGCATCTCCTTTACTGGCAGACCTTGTGGCGTTCACCACTTCTTGCTCCCTTCTGTCTGTATAGCTCATCTCCTTCCATGGCTTGGCTGCAATGAGCATAGCTTCGGTCTGCTGTACGCAAGAGGAACTTTTCTCAATGTATCAAACGACCTTTACCTCCTCCTAGCCAAATCCCAAGGCTTTTTAGTTCCCATTACTGCCTCTCATGCTGTCAGCTACTCCTCCCCTGACTCTACCTGCCTACCACACTTTCCAGCTCCTGGGCTTCCACTGCTCTGTATTTTCTTAGTATCTTATTCTTCTTCTATCTTAGTATCTTATTATTATTTTCTGTAGTTTCTGATTATCCTCTTCTATTACAGGACTCTCAGCTTCTTGATCTTTACCCATTTTATGCCCAACCTGCCTTTAGACCATGCCTGGAAAAGGCTTACGGGTGGTCACTGTTGGCTTAATGTCTCCTTAACTGGCATTTGAGCAATGGTTTCCACTTCCTTTGTTACCTTCTTGCAAAATGCAGCACAGTCACAATGCTCTCTTGGAGTCAGACTCAATTAGTAGTCCACAAAATAGCACCGTACTGGTCAGATTCAAACTTAATATATAAAAAAAGTTTTTTTTTATTGCAAAGGCAATTTTATAGTGGAAGACCAAAGAAATGAAAGGCAATTGCTTAAATGCAATGCAGATTTCCTTGAAAAGAATCTGCCCGCTAGCCAAATCTTAAAGAAAATTACTCTGAGTTTGAAAAACTCCGATTTTCAGGTATGTGTTAGTAACATCACTGCCTGTTTCTCTGTCCAGTATGCTCTCTGACTGCTCAGAGTATTAGTAATGGTTTCAGAGGGGGTAAGATAATTCTAGGCCAATTCATGCATGATATCTGAATACAAAATTGCAGTGGTCTTGATGCTGCCCCCAGTGCAGTCAAAGGAAACTTTCTGGTATAAAATTTAAACTGACATTTATAAAAGTTGTCTTCCCTTGTTAATACTGTTATTGGCTTTAGAGTATTTGTGGAATTAAGTTTATTTCCTTCAGACCAGACAGGGTCCTTACATAACTTTCAGTGGACTCCCTCTTTTTAATTAAACTAGTAAATACCTTCCTAGACATGCTTCCATTAATGTGTAAATACAAAGTTCACACTGGATTCTTGAGTTTTGGGAATTCCAAACTCTGCAGCTCTTGAAACACCTCTCAAACTGAAATGAAATGAAGAGTCCTTTGACTCAATATAAGAAATGTTGTTCAGATTGACTGATCTATTTGTGCTTAGTTTTTCTGATGTTTTCTATTATAATGCTGTGAAATCTCATACTTCTGAATTTAAAAATTAAGAGCTGCTAATTCTGCCTTAAGCAGGAGCAATTTTTTACATCTAGGGATATAATTGGATACTCTAAGTGCCAGCTGGTTTTGCTCAGTGGTGCACTGAACAGAGTCTTTGATAGTTTGCAACAGATTATGATTCATAGAGTCATATGACCTCCTCCTAGCTTCTGTTTTGCTGGTATTTCCACTGCTCTTTACTTTTGCTGATAAATTACACTAATAGAAATTGTTACTGCGCTCTGTATACACTGCTTCCTTTCATTCAAGAGAGAAAGCCATATAGCACAGTGCTCCTTTTCACAGCAGAAATGGGCTGGATTATTAAAAAGCAAAATATAACCATATGATCACCTCCCTGAAAAGTAAAGTACAGAGTAACACCCCTCGTGCCCCCAACTCCACCACGTAATGTTAGTCATAGCATCTCCTCCTGTGCAAAAATCCACTAGCAGGGTGTTTCTCCTGCCACGTGGATCATAAGGGTAAGGGCAGGGTTTGCCACCCTCCAGGAAAAGGCCATGGGACCCACCCCAAATCTGGTGGATCCACAGGAGGCCAGGGTCATCTGTCTGGAGGTTCTAAGTCTATGCACTGGCTTTGGGATCCATTGTTCCCCTAATCCCAGCTCTCTAGCAGCATGACTCCATGAGAACCATTCTGTCAAGGTCTCCTCCTGGCCCAACTGCCTCCAGCACCCTCAGAAGTGCAAGGGAGCCCTAGGCTATATTGTTGTTTCTGACTAATGTCTGTGGGGCAGAGAAGAGAAGATGCCCATCTCCTAGCCTGGACAATCTCAACTCTATACCCTCCAACCCCAGCACTGAAGAGGCCTTCATGGGCTCAGAAATGGGGCTGAAATTCTCAGGGACATGATCCGGCCCATTGCTTTTACACCTACTGTGATGTGGAATTACTGTATGGCTTTAACAAAGCCACAAGATATAATAGTGGGAAGGGAAAAAATTCAAATTGGAAGAAAAGTCAGTTGCAGATTTTTTTTAGAGTTAAAAATAAACATGATTTTGCATGCTGAAAGGCAACTTGCTCTGTTCTACTGGCATCATGTGAGTGGTATGTTTCTGCACATGAAGACTAGAACCTTTGGATTGAGATTTTAATAGTTGAATTGTGCTGCCTGTTATTTTCATATCATGTGCTCATGCCTGGGTGGGGTAACTAAGTATCTCATTACTTCTTGAATACCAGTAAAAGCTGGAGTACAGATAATAGAGAATAACAAGGATGCATGTCAAAAGAAGATGGACAAATTCAGTGGATTCTATTTAAGACCCCCAAGGTGGCTTCAATTTTCAGATATCCAACTTGAGACAGCTAGGGCTTGAGTTTTTGAAGAAGCTGAGTGCTGACAATCCAATTAAAGTTAATGGGACCTGTGTGTACTCAGCACCTCTAAGAATCAAATCCAGAGTCAGTGTCCAAGTCTAACACTCCAAATCAGAGTCTGCTTTTGAAAATTTTGGTCTACATGACTTTCCCAAGACCATACAGCAAGTTGGGAGTTCCTGGCTCCCAGCTCTGTACTCAGTCTATGAAATCATTTTACTTGTTTGTCTAATTAAGCAATGCATATATATCTACATACATATATAAATAGATTTTATATATATATATATATATATATATATAAACAGAAGCAGGAGCATTGCAGCAGCTCCACTAGCTTCTAGAACTGACCCCCTTGGCTTCTGCATAGAAAAGTTCACTTTTGCTTTTTCTCCCATTCTGCCAGCTGGTTATCTGAGTTCTAATTTCTCTTTGGTGTGTGGGTGGGGGTGCTGAGGAAAGAAGTGAGCAAAGGGGCTACTATAGCTCCCCAAAAGTGGCAAGAAATATCCTGCAGCAGCACTGAGGATCCCTTGGTTATTCCCTCCAGTCTGGCCTATACTGGCGTATATTTCCATTACTAAAGAGAAAAGATGATGGGAATATTTTTAAATTGCAAAATGTATGTACTCTTATCAGATACCAAAAGAGTTACCACTGGTACAAGATATCATTTAACACCACTCCCTGCTCCAAACTATCATTTAAAAGCATATTGCAGCTTTGCTCCTTGTTCAAATGTTTTGCTGGTACTTTGAATTATTTCACAAATGAAAAGTAGAAAAGGTAATCCATTGC
>NW_020664980.1:6293496-6366676 GCF_002925995.2 Terrapene triunguis
GGTGTCCAGCTAACAATTCAAGAAAATATTCTTGCTAGAGATAACCTTGATCTTAATGGCAAAGGCAAGGCAAACAATGTAGTCAATAGAACACAGAATGTTTCTTGTCAATACTTTTCCGCCCCCCCAACCAGAAAGTGGACATCTGTATTCTGTTGATGGGTACCTAAGATATCTAAACAGACCCAAATGCTTTTTTTGTCAAAGTACTGAGGGAGCAATAAAATATCATAGGCTTTGTATAATAAACAAGGAAAATGGCACAAGAATTTTAAAGTAGCGAGCTTTATTATGAACCCATTTCAAACAAAAGAAATGGAACTGCTTAATTATTGTATGCATATCTCTGCTTAGGACAGCAGTTCTTTCATTGTCTTTCAGCTTTGAGGATGGCAGCTGATTATATTTTAGATAGTGTTTTATATCTATTGTCAAAGCACTTGTCAGTTCCTGCTGTCTCCTACACTAGTTAGAATTCTGTATACTGAAATGTGCTTGGAGGCAAACGAGGTGATTCGGGGAATTAGTAATGGACCTTTAACTACTAAATTCACCTTTTCAAATTTGATACAGTTTGGTAGTTGGATGGCAGGTTGGTGACCTTAGTCTAGTACCTAATGGGCAGATGCTTAGATCTCCAATATAATTACAGTTGGCATGCCAGTTGAGTGATTCATCAGAATACAATACACCTCTACATAACGCTGTCCTCGGGAGCCAAAAAATCTTACCGCATTATAGGTGAAACCGCGTTATATCGAATTTGCTTTGATCTGCCGGAGTGCGCAGGCCCCCACCCCGGAGCACTGCTTTACCGCGTTCTATCAGAATTCATGTTATATCGGGTCGCATTATATCGGGGTAGAGGTGTACTTTACAGAGTTGGTCTCTTCAGGTTGAGTTGGAAGGAAAATGGTTTGTGTGGGGGGAAGAGCAGGTGGGTTGGTGGAGGGGAAAGGCACTACCACTGTACATAAATAAAGGACTGCAATTTCCACAGCTTTCACACTGGCACCTTTCAGATGTGCTGTGTTCTTGGATAGTCACTGTTTTGTTAGGAGTGTCAGTAAGTGAATCTAGTCATCTAATGTTTGCTTTAGTAAATCATTTCTAACTTTTTTTGGATCGTAAGTGAAAATTCTCCTCATTATTCTACAAGCAATCAACCAAATGATTTAATAGTTGGAAAGCAGATTAAAAATAGGAATTATTAACCATAACCATGTTTTTCATAAATTCCATCTATTCCTATAGACATGTTATAAACTGCTTGCACTGTAAAGAGTTATGTTTCTTTCTGTCAAACTGTAAGACATATGATTTGCTTAATCATTCCATGCCAGAGATATTTTGTTTGCTCTTTTTCAGTGAGCAGCTGCAACTTGTCATCCTTGTCTCCTTGCATGTTAATGTGGTCTCAAGGCCCTTCAGTCTTAGTACTTATTGTATTCACAGTACATTCACACTAGCAGTCACCACATTAGAGAAAGTTAAGGATGTGTGACAGGGAACATAAAAAGCAAGGAACCTCACAATTTAAGATAAAGCATGACTTCTCCTTATATACCCCATATGTAAAACATTGCTACGTCTTATTTTTTTTCAGTTTGGTGTTGTAGCTGATTACAACCAAATTGTTGTTCTTCAGCTTTAATGCTTATCTCTATAATTATTGAGATGTAAATGGCTTTCTAGTCTTACACTTCTGGCAAAATCTGTATGTGGAAAGCAATGTCATTTTTAAACTGTTTAAAAAAGGGAAAGCTTTTTTAGTTTTAAATGTTTTATGTTACAATAATCTCATTCATTTTAATTCTTAATCTATATTTGATACTGTACTTTGCATTGAAACTCAAGTAAAAGATGTATGTAAACAAAATGGTTAGGTGACCCCCAAATCTACCTATACAAGGATAGATACTACTGCATGAATGTCTTTGCTTATATCACTTTTTGTTATAATCTATTTCCTTAGGTGAACTTGGTTTGATCTTATTTCAGTGTTTTTATTTTGAAATTATCTCATCACTTAGGCCCTAATCCTGCAGTGAGCTGCATGTAGGTGGACTCCCACATCCAGACACAGCCTCATTGACAACAATGGTGCTGAATGTGGATACCGAGATCTGTCTGCACAAAGCTCATTGCAAGATCAGGGGCTTTTTATGATCTGCAGACTAAAGATAAATCAATTATAAAGTTCAAGTTGAATATAGGACACTGGCATTTAGGTGACATAGGTTTGATTTCCAGTCTCTGGCTTCTCTGACTAAAAGAGCTGGGAGCACAACTGAGGTGGTGAATTTAGCCCCAGAGGGGATAAACATTAGGGCAGTGTGGAAATATTATTGGTGGAATTTGCAAGTCTCAAAATCGATCGGAGCTTTTCAGAGTTTTTATTTTACGGAAAGAATGGTGAAATTTTACAGTTTCTGGAACAACTTTAGTTTGAAATTTTGAATTTCAAATTTTTATTCATACAAAGATTAACTTTCACATCCAAATATGACAAAAAAGTGAATTTGATACAAAAACCAACTGATGTCACATTTCATAAAAAGGCTAAACTTTGCAGGGGCAAAAATTGCATGAAAATGCAAAAGCTATTGTGATTGCCTTACACCTACAGTTCAGACATTCACACTAAACAATGCATCCAACACAAGAATGCATGTTAAAACTGTATTTAAAGCAACTCCTCCCTTTGGGTCTCCCAAAACACTTTGTCTGTTATTTAGGCCAGGTCTACATTACACACTTTGGTATAACTACGTCGCTAGGGGTGTGAAAAATCCACACCCCTGAGCGACATAGTTATATCTACCTTAACGTCCTCTGTAGACAGCACTACACTGGCAGAAGAGCTTATCCCGCTGACATAGCTACCGCCTCTTACAGAGTTGGAGTTATTAAGCCGACGGAAGAGTTTTCTCACATCAGCTTAGAGTATCTTCACCAGAAGCGCTACAGTGGCGCAGCTGTGCAAGTTTGTAATGCAGACCTGCCCTTTGATTGTAAATTGTTGGGGGCAGAGAACATGTAGATACTTGGGTTTTGAAGAGTGAGCACACTGTTCATGCTTAACCAATAACAATCACTTGAATTAACCTCTCAAGGGAATTTTCAAAGTTAAACCATCATAAAAACAATGTTCTCAGCTTACTGAGCCATAATATACTTGTGCATTTGGGAAACAGAGGAACCAAATTGCCAGGCTGTAGTAAAAATTTACAGGCAACAAGAAATGTACACAGAAATGTACAGAATTAATTGCAATTTGTATGCAATTGATATATATATATTCTAGTTGGGAGCGGTGAGGAACCTGTCTTCCACATTGAAAGAATTTGCAGTGTGTGCATGGTGTTGAAAGGCATGAGATTAGAGAATGGCTTTGCGAGAGTCCGTGGAAACTGAACAACTGAAAGAACATATCTTTTTCCGTCAGAAGCTGTTTTAGCAGGACAAAGGGGAACAGTAGGCATCTCTTCATGCATTAAGTTATCTTTGTAGACTAAGAGGTTAAAGCCTGAAAATCTTACCTTAAAGCAGAACCCATTCTAGAAAGACACCTGTGATGGTCTTGATCCTTCTCCTTAATATGTTTTTCAGCATAAAAAGATTACATATTATGCTTTGTTCTGTTTCTTTTGGGATGAATGCAAATTATAATGACGTTCAGTAAACACTTATGTTTTAAAATGAAGTTAAGTTTTCCTTTTTCATTATGAATAAACTTTCTACTTGACCACATACTTTAAAACCAGACCCACCATTACTCATGTGAAAGCTTCTTTGACCTGTGTAGCTTTTACTGTGTAGAGACATGTACCTTATACCAGTAACTAGATGAGATCATGCCACTCACTTCTCCTGTGCCGAAAATTCTCAAGATTTTTTTGTAAAGTAAACTTGACGGCTAAAATAGCCACTGAAATAACTGCAGCAGTTATTAGCTGTGTGGTAACCAAAATCAGGTTTTTGTGAGTTAGAAAAAACTTGTTTAACAGGTGTAATGAGATACACAAATTAAAATACAGATTTTCATTCCTACTGAATATGCCAACTGATCCTAGTTACTCTAGGATGTCTCTTCTGGTTTTAATAAATTACAATACCATAAGACTGCATGAAAAAGCAAGTAGCACTTATTCTACTCATTTTAATTCCTATATGGATTATATATTCCTGGGATATTTTGATTACTATTAAGCCACACAGCTAGAATAAGGGGTAACAATAATCAGGATTTTAATTTCAAATACTAGATGCAAATGAAAGATTTTATGGGTACAGGGCTCAATTCCACTTTATTCTATTCTAACACTTAAACATTTCTAGTCACCCGTAGGGAAGATTAGAGAACGGGGCCAAACATGGTTTATATGGCTGCAATGCTGTGTTCTCAAATTTAGTAAATTGGGCCTGGTCAGTATGTGGACAGAAGTCCTCCAAGTGACACCTGATGCATGAAAGTATTAGTGAGTTGGAGATCCTGCTTTTTTCCCTCTTAGTGGTAGGAGCAATAAGGACAAATGCAAAGCACTCCACTTAGAAAGGAACAATCAGTTGCACACATACAAAATGGGAAATGACTGTCTAGGAAGGAGTACTATGGAAAGGGATCTGGGGGTCACAGTGGACCACAAGCTAAATATGAGTCAACAGTGTAACACTGTTGCAAAAAAAGCAAACATCATTCTGGAATGTATTAGCAGTGGTGTTGTATGCAAGACACAAGAAGTAATTCTTCCGCTCTACTCCGCACTGATTAGGCCTCAACTGGAGTATTGTGTCTAGTTCTGGAAACTACATTTCAGGAAAGATGTGGACAAATTATAGAGAGTCCAGAGAAGAGCAACACAAATGATTAAAGGTCTAGAAAACTTTACATGTGAGGGAAGCAGGGCAGCAGGTATAATAGACTTGGGGGAGGGGGTCTTGGGGCTCTGGCTGGCTCAGGGCTGCTGTGGCCGCAAGCGGAGGGTCTCAGGGCACCAGATGCAGGGGGAGGGGCTCGGGGCTCCGGCCAGCTCAGGGCTCCTGGCTGCTGAGGGTTGAGAAGGGGTGGGGGTTCTAGGGTTCCAGCTGTGTGTGTGTGTGGGGGGGGGGGGCCCAGCTGGCTTGGGGCTCCTCTGGCTGTGGGTGGTGGTGTCTTGGGGTTCTGGCCATAGGGAAAAAGGGGATGGGTGGAAGGAGCAGAAACGGGGCTAGCCTCCCTGAAGGGGGGCTCCACCTGCCAGTCATGGAGGGAAGATTGAAAAAATTGATTTGTTTAGTCTGGAAAAGGGAAGACTGAGCGGTGACATAACAGTTTTCAAGTACATAAATGGTTGTTGCAAGGAGAGGGGGAAAAATTGTTGTTCTTAACTGCTGAGGATAGGACAAGAAGCAATAGGCTCAAACTGCAGCAAGGGAGGTTTAGGTTAGACATTAGGAAAAAAATCCTGTCAGGGTGGTTAAACACTGGAATAAATTGCCTAGGGAGGTTGTGGAATCTCCATCATTGGAGATTTTTAAGTGCAGGTTAGACAAACACCTGTCAGAGATGGTCTAGATAATACTTAGTCCTCCCACAAGTGCAGGGGACTGGACTAAATGACCTCTCGAGGTCCCTTCCAGTCTTATGATTCTAGGATGTGCTAAGAGATATATAAACCCAACATTGTTGCTTGTGAAAAATCCTCTAGCACTTTGAAGTGAGGTGGGTGCTTTAATTTGAGGCTGCTGCCTAATTCTAAATTGAGTACTGGTGTTCTGAGTTTTCCCTTGCAGCATCCATTAAACACAATAGTCTTCTTTGCACATCCTAACTTATTGTCACGCTCCTGTTACTCCTCCGAGGCAGCTGCGATTCAACGGTTGAACAGATTTCGGTGTAGTTAGTATGTCAGTCTGGGATCCCTGATTAGGACGGAAGTGGTCTGTAAGGTAACAGTAGGTGGGGTTCTCAAACTGGGGGTCGGGGTCACCAGGTTATTACATGGGGGTTATGAGCTGTCAGCCTCCACCCCAAACCCCGCTTTGCCGCCCGCATTTATAACAATACATTAAGAAGTGTTAATTGATAAGGGGGGGGGTCGCACTCAGAGGCTTGTTCTGGGAAAGGGGTCACTGGTCCAAAACTCTGAGAGCCGCTGCCGTAGGGGCGGAGCGGCGGCGGGCACCACCCACAGCGCTGCTTCTTACCGCCCGGAGCCGGGGGACTAACCAATAGCCCAACCCCCCACTGCCCGGGGCGGAGGCGCCGGCAGCAGCCCAGCCCAGCCCCTTTTTAGCGCTCATGATTTTTGAGCCAGTCTCTCGTGGCGGCGGACGCGGGGCCCTGGAAAAGGCCGGGGGCGCTCGCGCTCTCACGGCAGAGGGCGGCCCCGGCGCTGTGGGGCCCCTCATTCCCCCCCCCCGCCAACCCGCCTCCTGGGAGCCCCCAGGAACCCCACGTTCCTCTTCGGCTACAGAGTCAGCGAAACACACAGCCCGGCCCTTCGCCCCTTTCAGGCTGACGCGTTGGCTTTCCAACTGCGCATGCGCGCGCGCACCCCTTCCCTCCTTGAGCATCAACCCTCGCGATGCTTCCAGTTGGGGCTTTGACTCTCAGCTCTTCCTTCAATCTCCGGGATAGGGCGGAACCTGGTGCCACCACGCCCAATCACCGCCCCTTCCCCACCCCGGGGTCCACCCCCTTTCCGCCGCCCTTCTCGCTAATACACAGTGTTACGCGCCCGCTTTCGCTAGTTTTTGTCGGGGCCAAATTTCCCATCGAGGTAGACGGCAGGGGAAACTGAGTCCGGGGCGTGTTAGGTTGAATCCTCGGTGGGCCGCTTGTATGCCCCGGAGGATAGTCTGGGTTCTTCCCCGCGCGCGACACTAATCGCCCGCCCGCTCACCTTCTTCATTGGACCGAAGGAGATTCACAGTTAGTCAGCCAGGGCTCCTGCAAGCAGGCGGGCTGAGGGAGACCAACTCCGGCCGGTAACTTCCATCCAGCCCGCCCGCGTCCCGAGACTTCGCCTCACGTTCGCCGGCGCCGGAGTGGCTGGGACGCTGCCAGGGGTCCCCGGGCATGGGGAGCCGGGTCGCCTGCGGGGAGAATGTGGCGGCTGCCTCCGTCTCCCGCATGTGCTGCCGTTGAGCTGGGAGCCCGGAGCCCCGAGCAGGAGCCAGCCGCCTGGTGAGCAGCTAGGGGGAAGCGGGAACCCCCTGCACCTCCCTTACACAGGCCTCCTCCCCTGCCACGGATCCCGCTTCCCTGAGCCCCAGACCTCCCCGGCGCCTCCGCATGGCCCTCCCCGAGCGACCCTGGCCCCTCGTCCCGGACACCCTCCTGGCCCCTCGTCAGTGACCCTGGCCCCCACGCACGGACGTCTCCGGCCTTTCATCACGGGCCGCCGCCACCCGTGACTGGCCCATAATCACTGGCACCTTACTTCTCCCGACTGACCTCAGGCCCCTATTCATTAACCCCCCCCCCCTCACACGGGACCGATCCTTTCCTGAACCCCCCTCCCAGACTCACCTATCCCTGATCACTGACCCCCCAATTCCTGGACCCTTCCAGTCCACTTCTCTTTGAACCTCCCCCAGGAAGCCCTTTGCCCCCAATTCACCCCACTTCTCCAAGCCTTGCCCTTCAAATCCACCCCAGACTGGCCCAGCCAGTCCCCCATGCTTTTCCTTTAGCCTGACTCCGCTCACCACTTCCTCTAATCCTGACTTCCTTCCCTTCCCCCCTCCCTCCCTAAATACCAAATATTCTTTAAACCCATGTTACCCCCAAATTTGACCTTATCTCTTCCAAAACCGGGACCCTGTCTCTAACAGCCCCAACCCCAAGAACATATGCACCAAGCCACTCAACTGGTTCTCCTTCCAAAAATCAATAACCACCACTCAGAATCTCCCTGAAAATCAACCCTCCCTCCCCCCCGTTGAGTTTGATGTAGTGATGAGATTCCCCCATCTCCTGGATTATCCTCCTGGGTGACTGAAGAAACTTTTGCTGCTATTGCTTCGTCATTTTACTTTTTTTGCACAAAGATTTTTCTGAATGTTATGTGATATGAAAGGAAATTTTGGATGTTTGTTTCCACCCTTTGGGAGCTGCAGAAGCAAAGGGGAAATGCACCAGAGGAACTGAGCTACATCTAATTGAGGAAATCTGTTATTTGCCAGATTACTGATTTCATTGGACTGCTAAAAAGAACAACATAAGCGTGGCACAAAGTTTACATCCAAATTCAGGGAGGAATGAAGGGGGTTGAAAAAGAAGCTTACAACAAAATCTAAACTTGAAGTTTCCATTGCTTTCCTTTTGACCTGGAAGGGATCACTTCATCTCCCCCGCCTCCCAAGTAATAAGCTATTTTTGTGGAATTCATAACTGGAGAATTAAAGTAGTAGAATGACCTCTCCTGTGGATCCCAAGATTAAACAGGCTTTGCGAAAAAAACCATCAGAAAGGACTCAAGAGGTAATGCATTTTTAATTTGCTTTTCACTTGTTTCTTTGCTTGAGTTTTCTTCTATGTTACCAGACAGATCAGCAGTTCAGTGGTATATTTTTTTCATTTGTGAAAATTGCAGTGCTGACACTCGTGGACTGACGCTTTTTTTTATGAGCAGGAAATATTCCTCCCATTGTGAGTACCCCTTTTTTTTTTAAATAGGGCCTTTCAAACTCAGCAGCATGTAATGCATTTAAGAGACACAAGGCACTTGTGAAATCATGATTTTCAAAATGGATAGCGGAATAATTCATTGGGATAGATAGAGCTTGGGGCAGATGTGCATCATTTAAAAATTATACCTATTTCAGTCTTGCAAAACTGTCATGACAAATTACCAGTCCAGACATAATCTACTCACCAACACCATAATGCAGATTTAAAAAAAATTTTTTTATATGCCTATTGAAAAGAGACACTTCCCCAGGGAATGGGAGAGTAGAAATTTGCAGGACTGTCTATTTACATTAAAACAGTGAGTTCCAATAAAATGATTAGCTTCTAATCAACCATATTTTGGGGATCAACAGACTGTAGAAGAGCAGCATTATGGGATGTTAATTTCCACCATGGAATGTATTTTTGACACTTTTTGCTTATTAGTGAGAGGTTTGGTTTGTTTGCTTACATTTGCCTTTTTGCCTTACTGCAATTTCCATGTGATCAGGAGTTGAAGAGCAGTATGAAAAGATTCACTCCAGTTCCATGTTTGAATCCTTCTGAGATGGGGAAACATCTGTTCTCCCTTGATACTTCATGGAAAGTGAAATGTCCTGCTTGATCTCTGTGAGCTAATTATCAAAAGGCTACATAAAGAGTACTGCTACAGAGATCATTTTAGAAATGTGTTGAGCTGGGACAGTGATTAAAAAACAGGATTAATGCATTTTAAGCAATTTGTGCATCCTTCCAATTTTTATATTTACCTTCCATTGAGAGATTTATTCTTCTCTTACTGCCCCCCCCCCACTCCACTTCCTGGTGCTGGAATTAATGATGAGGCACTGTCTGTAAGGGATAGGATGTTGTTATGGGTTTTGGGTTTTTTTTTGTTAGTTTGGTAGGTCGGTCACTTTTTTTTCTTGCTCTAACCCTTTGTTGTTCTGCCTTCTTCCATTCATGATTTGTAGCATTAGATGACACCCATGGATCTGTACTGGCACAATACTGTTCAGTATATTCATATATGATCTGGAAAATGGGTGAACAGTGAGGTGGCAGAGTTTGCAGATTATACAAAATTACTCAAGATAGTTAAGTCCAAAGCAGACTGTGAAGAGTTGCAAAGGGATCTCACAAAACGGGGTGACTGAGCAACAAAATGGCATATGAAATTCAATGTTGATAAATGCAAAATAATACATACTGGGAAACATAATCCCAACTATATCTACAAAATGATGGGGATAACTCTCCATGTGGTCGCTCAAGAAAGAGATCTTGGAGACTTTGTAGAGAGTTCTCTGAAAACATCTGCTTGATGTGCTCAATGTGCAATGGCAATCAAAAAAGCTAACCATGTTAGGAACCATTATGAAGGGATAGATAATAAGGCTACGTCTTCACTACGGGGGGGGGGTGGTGTCGATTTAAGATACGCAAATTCAGCTACGCAAATAGCGTAGCTGAATTCGACGTATCGCAGCCGACTTACCCCGCGGTAAGGAGGGTGGCAAAATCGACCTCCGCGGCTTCCTGTCGACGGTGCTTACTCCCACCTCCGCTGGTGGAGTAAGAGCGTCGGTTCGGGGATCGATTGTCGCGTCCCGACGAGACGCGATAATTCGATCCCCGAGAGGTCGATTTCTACCCGCCGATTCAGGCGGGTAGTGTAGACCTAGCCTTAGACAGTAAATATCATAATGCCACTATCTAAATCCATGATACACTTACACCTTGAATACTGTGTGCAGTTCTGGTCACCCCATCTTAAAAAAGACATTATCATTGGAAAAGGTACAGAGAAGGGCAACAAAAATGATTAAGGATATGGAACAGCTTCCATATAAGGAGAAATTAAAAAGACTGAGACTGTTCAGATTGGAAAAGAGACAGCTAAAGGAGGATATGATGGAGGTCTATAAGATTATTAATTGTGTGAAGAAAATGAATAAGGAAGTATTATTTACCCTTCTCATTTAACACAAGAACCAGGGGTCATACAATGAAATTAATAGGCTGCAAGTTTAAAACAAACAACAGGAAGTGCACACTATCAACCTGTGGAACTCGTTTCCAGGGGATATTGTGAAGGCCAAAACTATAACTGGGTTAAAAAAAGAATTTGATAAGGTCACAGAATATAGGTCCATACCTGGTTATTGGCCAGGTTATTTGTCTGGATGCTGGGACTAGTCAACAGGGGATGGATCACTTGATAATCACCCTGTTCTTTTCATTCCCTTTGAAGCATTTGGCATTGCCCACTGTCGGAAGACAGGGTACTGGGCTAGATTGACCATTGTTCTGACCCAGTATGACCAATCTTATGTTTTAGACCTAGTTCTAGTATCCAGGGGCAGGCATCTACATTGAATGGTCCTGTTTACAATCAATGCTGTGTTGCTTCATGGGTTTGTTTTTGGGAGCATATAATGCTTCAGACTTTTGCTGCAAGGTGTAAATTCTATTTTTCTTGCAGTACGAGGTAAAATATTTGAAATATTCTTTTATATTCAGCCCAAGATTATTATTTTTTTTTGGTACCACTGATTATTACAGAACTCCCTAAAAACATAAATTTAAACTAATCCGATAAACATGACATTAATCTTGTTGAATTAAAAATCATATTCTGCAAGTATGCCAAGGCCCTGATCCTGCTTTTGGGCTGGCCTCTGTGGATCCAGATTGATTACAGTAGAGCTATGTGCAGGTGAAGGGTTTGGTGGTGTGATTTAAAAAGTAAAAGAAACAAATACCCAACTAGTTAATTTGTCACTGACTTTGATCTTGTAAAGATTTATACACTTGTTTCATAATGGGACTACTCATTCTTAAAGTGTGCTTAAATCTTTGCAAGACTGGGGTCTATGTTCTTTATATTTTTCATGTCTCTCAGCATGGACAATGAAAATCAATGAAATCTATTTCACTTTCTTAGTGGGATAGTGCTGGCATTTTGAACAGGACACATATTTTTTAAATAACAGATTTCATAGAATTTTTTAAAATTGTTGAAGCACTTCTGTTAGGCGTGGTTTTATAAGAACTTGTTTTTCAAAAAAAAAAATTGCTGCCAAATTTAAACTTGATAGTGTTATTAATCAATATTTTAAAAAAAAACAAAGTTACAGTGTAACTTTTTCTCTCTGAGGCCCAGAATTTGAAATTAAATACATTGTCTGCCTGCCCACATTGCAAGATCGAAGCCTCATTTGTTAGCACATAATCTCCTGTGTCATAAGTGGTATTACTGATACAGAAAAGTCTCTTTGGAAAACTCATATCTAACAGACAACTAATCTGCTTGTTAATTTTCATGCATGAGTGGCTCTACTATCCAAATTAAGATAGTTATTAGCAATTTTGCCAGAAAGTTACTGTTCTTATATTTTGTAAATAGAAATAGAAAAACATTTTTACTGTTTTTAGTAAAGTGTATATAACTTACTCTACTTCAAGAACCTATTGTTGTTATGATGATGTCGCATAGTAGAGACACATTGTGTTCAACTCATGATCAAGGTTTTCATTCCTGATAGTGCAGATTCTTGTGACGGTAAATCTATGTGCTGGAACAAGATTTCATTCTTGTGGTAACATTCCAATTCTTGTTAATTGTCTAATATACGTAACTTGTGTACTAACATGTAGACACTTGATTCCTGTTTGAGTAGGTACTTTATGCATTCATATTTTTAATTTCTTTGTGAAAAACATTATAACCTGCTTTTGAGATATCAAATTAGTAATTATTTTGATGATCTGCTGGAGATACTTTGTATTGGTATTCTTTTCTCTCCTCTCTCTCTCATGCTTGTATTGCCAATCTAAAGATAGTATGTTGGACCCCTTATCCCATATTCATGGCGATATTTGCATGTATGAAGCAAAGCAGGCTGCTGCTTTGTCTGTCTTGTGGAAAATCTTTTAAAACGTCTATTCCTAAATTTACTTTACTAAACATGAGATACTACTTGGAACCTTGTTTTATCCTCTGTTTTGACTAAGATGGGAAAGTCATGTGACCAAGAGTGATCAGTCACTGAGTTGTCACGGAATGATTAAGCACAGAAGCTTATTTGCATTGTGACACACAGTTTATTGTCATGGGGACAGATCCTCAGCTAGTGTGATTCGTTATTGAAACCATCTTGCCCTGATACCTGACAGTTCATTGACGAAGCCTTGTCTGTAATAGACAAACATTTACTTTACAGTATTTTAAATGTATATAAAAATTTTAATATTTTGAAATATGAGTATATAAAAGAACTTGAGGGAAGGATTTGCTGGTCTTCTAATACTCCAGGCATGGTGATCCTACTGATAGCTTGGTGTTAAATAGGGGGAATGTTTATACATGCAGAACCCTTAACTTTTACAACCAGAGGAGATTGTATTTGATGTACTTTCCTGTACTACCTTAGCTCTTCAATTTAATATATCACTGTATATATTTTACATGTGTTACTAATGTATATATTGAACAGTGTGGTTTGAGGATATTTTAAATGAAGGAATTGTCATTTGTTCAAACAAATTGAGGGTGTGTGAGTGTTTACATCAGTGTAAGCAGCATCTTTAAAGGTCTCTTACTTGTTTGAGTCCCTGAATACCTTGTCTGATCCATACTGTGATGTTAGTGTTATGTAGATGGAGAGTTGCTTAATGGCTAAGTCACACTGTAATCTGCTCAAGAGTTGTATTAATAAAGGTATCTGATGAAAGTGTCAGGATATTGGCTTTTCAATACATAAGAAATATTTTTGCATTAATCTGAATCATGTACAGCATACCCAGATACTTTAGTGTACCCAGACACTACAGTGATGGGCACTATAAAATGGCTGTAATAAATAAATAAATATAAATTACTGCTGGCAGCATAACAGAGACTCTGTTGTACTGCAGCACAGCTGAGACAAATAGAAGAGAACATCTGCTTCTTGTTTCTAGAAATAACTGATATTTTAAAGTAGTTTTTTCATGCCTCTATTAATTTTTGGTAAGCTTAAGAGGTGAAATATGGGAGTAGTATTTGTTAAAATCCATTTTTTCAGTGCTTTATTTGAAAGCTATATGGCTATACTGCGCTGAACAGGGTCTATGTTAAAAAGCTATTTAATAATATCTGAATCTCTGCAAATAGTATTGTACATTCACAAATGTCTTATAAAACTAAAAAGAAACCTTTTGTGTTAACTTAAATTACAGATTCTGGTTTGTATTTAATAAAAATTCTAATGTTAGTATCTGGGCCTCATGAGGGAAATGCGATTCCTGACATCATTTTTTTTTTTTTTTTTTTACTCCTATGTCTTGCTTTGCCCTCCTCTTGTTAGAGCGTGATGTGCCAATTCTATTCTGTCTTTTTAAAACCTTTTTTATGGAAATGAGAATTTTGGTCTCAAACTGAAAGAAGGGCAGTAATAATTTAGTGCAAAAATATCTCACTTCCGGATGCAACATATTGTAGCTGTGCTATTTTGGTAGTCTTAATCATAGAAGCTGGCATTTAAAATATATGTTGGGAACCTACTACAAAGGTAAACTCGTCCTATCAGGAGGTAGCTAGTCCCCACACAACAAGTAGTAATATGACCAGTGCTGAATCCTGATCCTGCAAATACTCAGGTACATGCTTATCAATGGGACTACTCACAGTATCCAAAGTTAAGCACATGCCTAAGGGTTTGTCTACATGAGGAAATTAACTAGCACAAGTATAGTAAGAATAGCTATTACAGGATAACTCCCCATGTGGTCACTATAACTGGAATCATTACACTGCTTTGAAAGTTTATTCCCTTATAACTACGCTACTCAATTTCCTGGTATAGACAAGCTGAATCTCTTCACATAGCTGCCCCACTCATCCAGCCTGTTTCTTGAGGCCGAGAGCTGAGTCCATGCTTTGGCCCACTAGAAGTTATTAAGCACAAAATTCTTCTGACAACGTATATATATTTTTTAATGCTTCTTTAACATCTTTCAGGCTGGTACATTTTATAATCAATATTAACCCAAATTTAGCACTGAAATTGATAATATGCAAGATGCATCCTTCTTTTTATTACACTCTCTATTAAAAAAACCTTTAAAATGCCAAACTATATATATATATATACACACACACACACACACACACACACACACACACACACACACACACACACACACACACTTCATTATGTTGGGAGTGTTTAAATTCAAAATGATTTTATATTTAATTGGCTTTTAACTTGAAAGCATGTGAGCCTGCAACCAAAAGGTTTCATAACTAATACAAATTAACAGCACAGACTGCAGTTTTCCAGGGATTAAATCTGTTCAGATGGATATCCATTTGGGAACTTCCAAGGCTGCATACTTGGACCTTTTGAAAACAAATTTTGTAATCAATGTATAGCTTATCAGTAAGTCAAGGAAGAAATTGCTAACAGGGAGTGATATGTTGACAGTTTGCTATTAATAAATACCTGGCAGCATACTTTTATACCATGAACAGATTGTTATCAGAGCAGAGAATGGCAATAATTGATCTTTGGAGTCACACGGACGTAAGCACTACTGCTCATATCTAGTTTTGCAATAATAAATACTTTTTATCTTTTTCTGAGGGATGTTAGTAAAGCATTAGGAGGGTAGCCCTGAGAAAAGCCTAGAAAGCAGAGCTTTTAGGGCTAAATGCTGTCTGAAAGGGGTTTACATCAGTGAGAAAAGAAGCTCTTATTATTTGTTTCCTGCTGTGGTCAGGGAAACAGAACTATGATGGGGCTTTCCCCCATCCCAATCAGGAGAAGGCTAATGAGCATCTTTGGTACTAAATAGGTGCACCTGCAGAGCCTGCTCTGCATGGTAGAAGCAAGCTTAAAAGGGAGAACTTGTTACAGGAAGGGGTGGCAACCAGTCGGAATACTGCTGTGCCTCAGAGTTAGCTGACGCTTGCAACAGAGTTGCTGAGAGGAACACAGCTTGTAAACCTCCACCGCCCACAAGGACTCACCAGACCAGATTCAAGCTGATCTCCGCAGGGAAGAATTGAAGATAAACTCTGACCCATTGTTTAGCTGTATTAACCATATGTAGCCACCATAAATAAGCCAGACCCCTATCGATTCTCTTAAATGAAAACTCAGAGACTGAACATTCCCTTAATTGGAAAACCCCTATGCCTGTGAATCCAGAAAGACTAGAGCAAGTTTGCCAAAGGGAAAAAGGACTTTGGAAGAGAACCTAAAGGGCTTTGCACATTCTTCTTAAATAAACAGGATTGCATCAAAGGAACACCTGAGCTCATCACCAATTTCTCCTCATTGGAATAACTTACAAGATCCTGAATCTTTGGTGAAATGCATGAGTCAAAAGAGGTAACAGTATTATCTCCATTCTGTGTCATGGGAGAAATAAAAGCAGAACATTCAAATGTTTTGTTCAAGGTGACATGGTGAACTAGTAGCTGAATTTTGGGAAAAAAGCTTGGGAGTTCCTGTGCTTTGTCCACTATGCAGTTGCTCTGTACTCTGAATGTAAGTAGAAAAACTAACATGTAATGCCAACTCTGAAAAAGAACAAATTCCTTAGCACCCTTAAATTCTTGGATTTATTATATCAGATTACCATTGGTACAATATACAACCATAGCTGTCAGGCTTAGGAGCAATCTTGTAAATGAGTTCAGGATGATTGTATGAAGAGAGAACTGAGACTGTCTTGGCACATCTTGAAGTTAGTGACTGACACAGCTTTTAAGACTTGCCATGGAGAGTCTTAGGTATATGGGGAAAATGTTGTTGCCTACTGAATGGGTCAGCTCTGGGAATTTAATGATACACAGTCAGCATCTGGCTTTAACCAATAAAATCAAAGAGATTCTTCCTTAGCTTCATTTTCTCTTGTTCCCAACTAAATACAGTAAGGGAATTTAATGACCAGAAGTAGTGCTGCATTGGCAACCCTAGGAGCTGAAGTATAGTCTAGTCAATAGGACATTAGACTGGGGCTCAGGAAACCAGATTCTGTTCCTGCCTTTGCCACTAACCTGATATATTACAACTTCACTTGTCTGTGTCTGTTTTTCCTCCTATCCTAATCCTAGTTCATTTGTAAGATCTTTGGGTAAGCAATTCTCTCTTGCCATGTGTTTGTACAGTTGCCTACTACAAAGGGGCCCCAATCTCAGCTTGGGCCTGTAGATGCTATTGTAGTATAAATAATTAAGTGGCACATCATGGACAATGCAATTGCCTCGCTAATATTCCTCATGGCAGCTCAGTTTCCATGGCCCATTCATTCCGTGACTTCTCTGAGATGGCCAGCAAAGGTGCTCATTATGGTAGATTATGTGACTGTTGTCCTTTAGAATTTCTAGGATAAAATATTGAGACCACTGTGTGAATATTGGTTAGCAGTGGCTTTTGTGTAGTGTCCAGAATTAGACACTAAACAAAATTGTTTAGAATTCAAAACTGGCTCCATACTGCATTACCAGTTGCTTGATCCATCCAATACCCTGATTTCCCCTCCTCCCCCACCTTCAGCTGATCTCTGGGTTTGAAAATCATCTCTATACTTGACATGCATTAAAATGTTCTTCCTTTTGCATTCTTACTTTGGAAAGACTGATGAAATAACACTTTCTGAAAGACACATTAGAATAGTCTGCAAAGCTGAACATGACTATTCAAGTACTGTATATGCTCAATTGCCTTTTACTCAGTTTAAAGTATGAAAATGTCCTACTTCATGTTCCAGTCCAAAACCTCTAAAGAATCATTGTTAAATGGGACCTTTTTCTATTTAACTGTAACAAAGTATCTGAAATTAAGTGTAATTAGTAGTGATATTAATAAAGTCATCTATTATTTATAAGTGAAACTATTTTAAAATCAACTCTGAAGTATAATTGAGCGTAGAACATACCGTATGTTATGTTTTGTCCCACAGTTAAAAAGTTTGTCTTCAAATACAAGATTTGTAATGGCTTGATGATGGAACTTTAACTAGAATTGTGATTGCTATATTTTGCGACATTGACTGTTCACTGAGCACTATTTTTGAATGAATAGATTGGAAGACTTCCTAACATTCACCGTTGGATTAATTTAGCTTAGAGACATATGTCTGTATTATTTTTGTGAGTCTTGAACAAGTACAATATTCATAAATGGAAGTGTGTATTTTGGCTGTTCTGCTGCTGTTGCCTGCATGGAAATATCTACAGGTTTTTTTGCTTGTGGTTCACGGAAGTAGGGAATACTCCACTTCTCTTTTTTGCTATTTAGGCTCCTGTACCATAAGCTGTTCAGAACATGGGATCTCTGTGTCCATGCAGTCCCACTGACTTTAGTCGGGCTTTATTCAGGTATACAGTTCCACCTTCATAGAGCAGCTTGCAGGGTTGGGGCTTTAGTTGTTAAAGTAAACTTAGTGGTTTAGGGAACTGTCAAGGACAAGCACATGTTATTTAATTTTCAGTTGTTCTGCAAAGTTATTGTCTACATTAGCACGTTGAACAAGTATGAGTAAGCAGTATTGAGAATTTTGAAGCTGCTACATGAAGCATGCCCCAAGGTTGTTTTTAAAATACGTATAGCACCAGTCTCTATGTGAACTTCTTCCACTTAGAAGCTGTTCTTAAACAAAATTCAGAGATTGGAGAAGGGAAGAGGCAACTTAAATAGAAATGGTGTGTCTTTTAAAAACAATGTTTTTTAATTTTTTAAAAAAAATCTCCTATAGTGGTGTGAACCCAAACTATAAAATGTGTGTGAAAACCAGAGGAAAAACTGCCCACTTCACTTACACTTTCAAGCTGGGTGAAATGCCAAAAGTAAACCAGTACCATAAACTCTTAAAAAGTAAATTAGACTTTCAGCAGTCTTTATCTATAACCTAAGTTGGTACTGGTAGCACAGGAACACTGCTTAGGGAATTCTCTCATGGTCACAGTTCTGGGAGTTTTCCCATCCCCATTGCAACAGAGGCCTGAAGAAGACTTGTTTATTGGCTAGAGACTTAGCTTTTCTTTCCAGGAAAATTGAATTCCTTCAAAAATAACTTTTCACGATTGTTGAGATGTTGTGGTGTATTAACATGCAGTTCTTACAGAATCACAAAAGCATCTCAAACTTCTCTTCAGTTGCATTTCCATGATGCCTCCTCACATGGATTCCTGCTTTTTTACCTGCTAGGATTCAGAGGCAATTCTACAGCTGTCAATCACGGTCCCACAGAAGGTACAAGAATTTGTGTAAACTAAACAAGTGTGAACACAGGGTCAGAATTGATGGGTTTTTAACTTTTTTCTTTTGATGTTGCAGCATAGAATTTCTTTACCTTTTGGCCCACAAACCAGCAGAAAAATAGAGATAACACTTCCACCACTGTGATAAATACTCTTTGATTTTGTACATAGGATCTGAAAGTGCTATTTTTCTCTTCTAGAAGAATAGAGACTTGTCAGACTCTGTAGATGACCTATAGGAGAAGTCGAATTCCCCTTACATTCCCAGCCTACTCCAAAGGGTCAGCCAGAATGAGTTGGTGAGCATGCCTCTCAGCATCCTACTCGCACTGCTCCTCTCACATCACCATTACACTGATTCCTTCATGCATTGGAAAGCCTGCAGCTATACAGGATTGTGTTTGTGTGAGAAGGCCTCAAATTACTGTGCCTTACTAACTCTAACAACAACAGTATGTGTGTGGGCATTATTTGTAGCATTTTCAGGGTTGGTACTTAGTGAGTCACTAAGCTACAGAAGACAAGGTGTAAAAAGCATTGTACTCTTCCATGCTTGCTTGTCTGCTGAACATAATTTCCAAGTCTGATTCATTAAAATTAGATGCTGAGTAATCATATGGTTTGATCACAGGAAGTAAGTGGACAGATTGCTGCATGCATAGTCTTGTAGCTTTTAACGCCCGAAAAGTTTCTGCCTCAGTGTTCTTTAAGGTATATATTCTGTTGTGCCAACAAAATAATGTGTAGATAATTTAAATTTTTTAAATAAGCAACTGTGAGAAGATACAATATTAATAAAAATGACTAGTATGAGAAGTGTTGCAAGTTAGCCACTCTCACAGCTTCCAGCAATTCTACATCCAATCTGTAATGGAATTCAAGAGTCTGTATTTTAAACTATAGTGTATTGTGGTTTTTTACATATGAAAGAAATATCTAGTTCATTGCATTGCCTGATTCCATTTTTGCACAATGAGGAAATTTGCTTAAAGCAAAAGTTAGTTTATTTTTTACAGACAAAACTCTGTAAATTTTAAGCTCCAATTTCAATAGGCAATCAGTGAGGCACTAAAAAAATTACTCTGACCCCAGGTAACACCACTGCAACTAGGTTTGCATGACTTACTGTTATTTTTTAGATTCTATCTGGAAGGTGCCCATAAATACATCAGAGATTTGTGTGGAAATCTCCTCTTTGTTCTAGATTGAGAGTCTCTCACATGCCATAAGATTGATTAAAAACTATGTATCAATGGGATGCATTTGCTTTCTTTAAAATTAATATTAGTATTGTTGAACCTGGTGGAAAATGCTTGTGTAGCTATGCAAAAAACTTGAAAGCATAAGTGATTTCCTGCTGAAATTTTGCACCAGTGTGCTTAATTTTTTTGAAGGTATTATGTTTTTCTATGTAAATAGTCTTACATTTAAGTTGTGATTTGATAACTTCTAAAAGCCTTTTTAAACAGCAGAAATGCAATGCAGCATTTACTTTTCAAAGTGTTGGAGCATGTGTGCACTTAGTATAGAGTTTGAATGCTTGGGGCTGCCAGAATTGGAATGATTTTTTTTTCCATTGTAAATGAGGATTTGCCTTGATATTGTTCCCTGATTTTTTTATTTTATTTTATTTTTTTTATGATCTTTTACTTTCTAATGAGCAGTTGTAGTAATGTATTTAAGGGCAATTTCCCTTTGTTTCTAAACATAAACTATATGATAAAAAAAATTCTGAATCTATTCAAGAGTAGTTGCCAAGATTGCTGTGCATAGTGTGAGATAATTAAGGCACACTCCAGAGTTCTTGAAATATGTTTTACAGTTTTTAAATCTGACACTTCTCTGCAGATGAACCTTTCATTTGACAGAAGTTGTCCCTTCTGCTAGAAGGTGTTGTTTTATTTTTTTGAACTCTATTTTTATCTTTTTTGTATTAGCACATTAGATTATGTCTATTATATTTCTAAGTTAACAGGTATGGTTTCTTTTAGAAACTGGGAAGTTTGATATATTTGATATACATAGGTGTTCCAAAAAACAAACATTAAACTAAATACATTGGTTTAATGAAAATCTTCACAACCTCACTGGGATTCTTAATAATTTTGTCATAAACTACTCGTGAATGTCAGAGTTCCAAATAATTCTATAGTCTTTTTCCCCCTTCAGCTCCCGACCCTCTTTTCCGAGCTAGCTTCTGAACATACAACAATGAGATATTGCATTACAGCCCTGGTTTCTGGCTGAAAGGTTTACTGGTGAGGCACCGCCTTTTTGGCTTTTGGAAGGCAGAACCCTTTCTCCTGTATGGCAGCATGTAAAGTCTATTGCTATAAGAAAGCTAGTCCTACCCTGGCTTCTAGTTACTCTTCCTGAAGAGTAAAAATCCAGGATAACTTCTGACTTCTTAAATAGGTTATGGTACTTTATGTTATCATATTTATAGTACTCCATGGCATCATGCACTTATGGAAATTATCAGGTCACAAATGCAACAACCAGGCTTTCAAGGTAGATAAAAAGAAATCTTTTATTACGTTTTTTAAAATTGCTTTTTAAAATTAATTCGGACTTTATTTACATTTTGCTATTTCTTTATTTCCCATTTTATAGTCTTAAATTGCTGGATGTTTGGTGCTTTTTGGTTAGTTTACTAATTGTGAGTAGAATTTCAAATATTACATAATGTTTTTTAGTTAGAAATTTCTTTGCAGAAATGTTAACCTATACTGCAAAAGATAAGTCAAAGGCTTCATGAACAACCGTACTAGGAGCAGGGGCGGCTCCAGGCACCAGCGCACCAAGCGCGTGCCTGCAGCGGCAAGCCCTGGGGGGCGGCGTGACGGTCGCCGTGAGGGTGGCAGTCAGGCTGCCTTCGGCGGCATGCCTGCGGGAGGTTCACCGGTCCTGCAGTTTCGGCAGCAATTCGGCAGCGGGTATGCCGAAGGCGTGGGACTGGCGGACCTCCCGCAGGCATGCTGCCGAAAGCCGCCTGACTGCCGTGCTTGGGGCAGTAAAATACATAGAGCCGCCCCTTTGTCCCATCCTTGTCTCTGAAGTCTGAACAGAGATTTGGCATTGGGGAGGGGGTTAAAAAAGTGGAATCACAGTCCCTTTATGTATTCTGAATAAAAATGTATTATAAATTTATCACTGTTTTTATAAAGGAAACATTTCCTTATTTATGTAGTACAGGGGTGGGCAAACTTTTTGGCCTGAGGGCCACATCTGGGTGGGGAAATTGCATGCAGGGCCATGAATGTAGGGCTGGAGCAGGGGGTTGGGGTGTGGTGTGCAGGAAGAGGCTCAGGGCAAGGGGTTGGGGCGCAGGAGGGGTGCGGGGTGGACAAGTGGGCTCAGGCCAGGGGGTTAGGGTGCAAATGGTGTGACGGGGCTCAGGGCAGGGGGTTGTGGTGCAGGAGGGATCTCGGCAGGGGGTTGGGCTGCGGAAGGGGGCTCAGGGCAGGGAGTTGGGGTGCAGGAGGGGTTCAGCTGGGGACTCAGGGCAGGGGGTTGGGGTGTGGGGTGCAGGAGAGGTTCGGGGTGCAGGCTCTGGCCCAGCGCCGCTTACCTGGAGCGGCTCCGGGGTGGCAGCGGGGCTAAGGCGGGCTCCCTGCTTCGGGGTGGCAGCGGGGCTAAGGCGGGCTCCCTGCCTGCCCTGGCTCTGCGCCGCTCCTGGAAGCGGACGGCACCACGTCCCTGCGGCCCCTGGGGGAGGGGGACAGAGGGCTCCGTGCGCTGCCCTCGCCTGCGGGTACCTCCCCGAAGCTCCCATTGGCCGCGGTTCCCAGGGGCCGCAGGGATGTGGTGCTGGCCGCTTCCAGCAGCAGCGTGGGGCCTGCGGCGCCATAGGAGTAGCAATCCCGCGGGCCGGATCCAAAGCCCTGACAGGCTGGATCCGGCCCGCAGGCCGTAGTTTGCCCACCTCTGATGTAGTAGATCAAAATATCTTTTTAAATAGGCTGTGTGTATAGGACAGAAACAATTTTTCCATAACATCTATTTTTAACAAATCTGTTTCATAGGTGTAATTGGTGTAAGGATGGGCTCAGTGTCAACTTTTACTACAACTAAAGAGAGACAACCGGATGTGCTGTCATAAATGTTATGTTTCTGTTACAGTGCTCCCCAAGAAGCAGAGTTCTGCTAGGCATAGTCTCATAAAAATTAAATTGGCGGTTAACTCAAAGCTCTTCTTAGAGTATTTGTCTGCATAGGTTCTAGTGTGGATATGTGCACCCCACGTGCATGAGCACAGAATCTTTTAGCCAGTGCCATCCATTGGGGCTGTGCATATGCCCTGTATGTTCTCATGCCTCCCTCCATAAAGAACAGAACAGCCCCAGCTGCCACCTGTTTCATTCTTGCCTCCCTTGGCAGTGCGATAGAACTACACAGCATCCATTTGCTTCCCTGTACAATGTTAGATTAGGTTTAGGCTTTAGTTAAGTAGTTTTATAGTTAATAAGTTTCATGTAGTGCTTGTTGGCAAAAGCTTTAATTTTGTTTGTTTCCTTTGGTACCGAGCTGCATGTCTGATATTGCCTCCTCCTGAGCAGTCTGCTGCTGCTTCAGAAGTGATTATGTCTGCAGAAGTTGTAAAAGTAGCTTGTATTGGAATAGGAACTGGTACAGAGGAAAACAACACTGTGCCATGTGGAAACAACAGTTGGTTGTTTTGGGGACATACTTCCAACAGATCACCAGAGATGTTGATACGATCTTTCAAGCGTGTTCCTGACTAGGCATTGAGATCAATCAGGACAAATCTGTTTTCACTCCTACTCCATTGATTGAATTTATAGGTGCAAAATTGGACTCTGTGTCAGCCAAAGTCGACTTTCATCAAGAGATTTTGCATTGGGAATAATCTCATTTCAAAAATTTGCACTTGGCCAAAACTTTGGTGAGTCTGTCTCACTTTAGTAGACCACATGGCAGTTTGTATTTATGAGACTCCACATGCCAGGCTGCTATTCCTAGAGACCTGCACAGATTCAAAATTTGTATCCGTATCTGATCCGTGATCTGCAAACACGGATGCAGATATCCATCAATATAAAGCAGATATCTGCAGATTTGCAGAGCTCTACCTATTCCTACTTGATATTCTCCTGTTTATACAGCCAAGAACTGCATTAACCCTTTTGGCCACAGTGTTGCGCTGGGAACTCGTGTTCATCTTATCCCATGACATCCAAGTGTTTTTTTTTTTCTTTTTTTCCCCAGAGTCATTGCTTCCCAGGATAATAAATACGGCCTGCATTTTTTTCTTCCTAGATGTTTGATCTTACATTTGGCTGTATTGAAACACATGTTTGCTTGCAGCTAGTTAACCAAGAGATTGATATAGAGCAATCAATGACTTGTTCTCTTCATTATTTACCAGTCCCCTAGTTTTGGTGTTGTCTGCAAACTTTATCAGTAATGATTTTGTTTTCTTTCAGGTCATTGATTAAAAAATGGTAAAAAGTGTAGCGCTAAGAACTGATCTCTGCAGTACTGGAAAGGAGCACATCTGCTCCATGATGATTCCCCATTTACAATTGCATTTTGAGATCTACAGTTAGCCAGTTTTTAATCCATTGAAAGTGTGCCATGTGGATTTTGTATTGTTTTGTTCTAGTTTCTTAATCAAAATGTCATGCAGTACCATGATTTACAGAAGTACATCAATGCTGTTTACCTTTATCAGTCAAACTTGATATTTTTGATTAAATTACAATTTAGTTTGGCAAGAGATATTTTCCAAAAGCCCATATTAATTGGCATTAACTATATAATCCTCCTTTAATTCTTTACTAATCGAGTAAAGATCTACTCTATTTTATCAGCAGTTCCATTATTTTGCCTAGGATTGGTATTAGGCTTATAGGCCTATAATTAACAGAGTCATCCTGTTTTACCCTTTGTAAATACTGGCACACACTATCTTTCTTCCAGTCCTCTGAAACTTTCCAGTGTTCCAACACTTATTGAAAATGAACATTAATGGTCCAGAGAGCTCCTCAGCCAGTTCTTTTAAAACACAAGGATACAAGTTATCTGGACCTGCTGATTTAAACAGGTCTAATTTGAGTAGCTGCTGTTTAACTTCTTCCTGAGTTACTAGTGGAATGGAAAGTATTTAATCATTCTTTGGTATGAATAAATCATCTGGCTCTTCCCCAAATTGGAACAGAAATTTATTGAATACTTCTGCATTATTATTGACAGTCCTACAATTTCAATCTAGTAATGGATCAATACCACTGTTAGCATTCTTTCTTGATTGTGGCTTGTTTGGCGTCAAGTAAAATGCTCTTAAATAGTTCCCAATTATCAGTCACATTTTTCTGTTTAAAATCTTTCTTCTAGTTGATTTGGGTCAAATCATGATCACTTGCACCTCAGCAACCACTAACTTTTTTCTGTGATCAGTTGCACTTTATCAGTCAGGTTGAGGTCATTCCCCCATGTTGGATACAACACTTCTTGAGTTAGAAAATTATCATCTATAATTGTTAGCAATTCCAAGAATGTTTTAGTACTAGTGGCACATTCTGGAAGTTTCATATCTCATATTGAAGGTCCCCAATGATTATTATCTTTTACGTACAAGTTAAGTAAGTGCTTAAGGAGACTATCAACCTGTTCTTTGGCATAGTTTGGTGGTGTGCAACGGGTATGAACTAGTATGCCATCTTGTGCTTTCAACATTGGTCCATAAGCATTCAAGAGCACTTACTTCTAAGCTCTGTGACTTGGAAACTGATGATGCTATTTTTGACAGAGTACCACTCCCCTTCCCCTTTTGCCCACTCAGTCCTTCCCAAATAGGTTATAACCAGTGATTTTAGCTTTTCAGTCATGCAGATCTTCCTATCAGGTTTCAGTAATACCAACGAGGTTGAATTTATGCTTATGAAGGAGCAACTCCAATTCTTCTTATTACCCAGACTCCTAGCATTAGTGTTTAAGAAAGTAAAGAATGTCGTCTTTCCATGTCCCTTGACTTTGGTTAATTTTATTCTCAACATCTTGATTTTATGCGGAGTGCTCATTTGTTCCTCCTTTATACCGCCCATTTTGCTGTTAAACTCTTGCTAGTTTAATACCCTCCTGACTAATTTGGCAGGGGATAGGCTGGCTAGAAGATTGGTTCTGCTTCTCCTGAGATGGAAGCCATCCAGATTGTACAGCCTTCTCTACCTGTAGAAGGTAGACCAGTATTCCACAACCAAAACCTTATACCACTTGTATAGCCAGCGGTTCAATTAAGAAATCCTGGTAAGGTGTTTTTAATAAAACTGTTATTTAAAAAACAAAACTTCTTGAAAACTTAAAATTGAATTGTCGTCTTCCTAGTTCACGGTCAGCAGTTGAACATTCGGCTTGTTTTTGTAGCTGTGTCACAGACAGCTCTTGCATTTCTGGAGTCTGAATAAAAAACAATCTTTTTATTACTCTACCTTCCACCACCAAAGCATACAATATCACTAGGCATAGAGATGAGGATTTGGGAGAGAGTTTGAAATTACACACTGAATTGATTGATTCAGTGGGGGGAGGGATAGCTCAGTGGTTTGAGCATTGGCCTGCTAAACCCAGGGTTGTGAGTTCAATCCTTGAGGGGGCCATTTAGGGATCTGGGGCAAAAAATTGGTCCTGCTAGTGAAGGCAGGGGGCTGGACTCGATGACCTTTCAAGGTCCCTTCCAGTTCTAGGAGATAGGTGTACATCTCCATATATATTTTTTTTTTTAGGGGGGAGGGATAGATAGCTCAGTGGTTTGAGCATTGGCCTGCTAAACCCAGGGTTGTAAGTTCAATCCTTGAGGGGGCCACTTAAGGATCTGGGGCAAAATCAGAACTTGGTCCTGCTAGTGAAGGCAGGGGGCTGGACTCGATGACCTTTCAAGGTCCCTTCCAGTTCTAGGAGATAGGATATCTCCATTAACTTTTTTTTTTTTTTTTTTTAATTTCTACATGTAATGACTATGGTAGGAGTTGAGGAGGCAGCTTTAGTTCTACACATATGCTTCCTGCTGTAAAAGAAGAGCCCACGTGCACAAAAGCCGGCACAAACATAATTGTCAGCATTTAAAGCGTATAGGGATAGGGTGATATCTCTTCAAATAGGGAGTCCTTGAGAGGTGCTTAATGTGTTCTGTGTTGCAGAACCTGCTAGAAACCCATCAGAACAGCGGCCAGTACATACGTGTGTATGGATGTTAAGCCTTGCATTTTTGTGCATATTTAGTAAAGTTATTTGGGACCTAATTGTGCCTGTGTGGTGTCTTCATATCATATTGTTTTGTTGTGTAAGATCAAAACCCACAAGTTGGTCAGGAAATGTTGTCTGCAAGAAGTGGCGGGGGAGGAGGGGGGAGGGAAGGGGGAGAGCTCAGAGTGAATTTTAGCAGAGCAGGTCTAGCTCTTTACAAACACCAACTGCCTGTTTGTCTTGGATTCATGCACATCTGAGATGAGTGAATAATACTCCATTTTAACAGAGGAACAAACTCTCACAGAAAGTTTAGTGACATTACCACAGCCACAGAAGAATCTGGCACTGTTTTGATTGGGAGGCATTTCCTAGTTCTCAGTTCTGTGCCTAACCCACAGCTCAGACTCTGTCTAGTGTTACTGAGTTGTCTTTCCTTATAGCCAAAGGTGACCATGGCTGCTCAACACAGGAGCTGGCTCCTCTGCAAATTCCAGCTAGGAGAGTGGTTGTGGCCTTACTTAGACCCATAAGCAAGATCTTGGACAACATGGCTCCACATAGCTATGATCAGATTTGTTGCCCTCTCAGAAATAAGAACGAGGAGTACTTGTAGCACCGTAGAGACTAACACATTTATTTGGGCATAAGCTTTCGTTAGTCTCTAAGGTGCTACAAGTACTCCTCCTTCTTTTTGCTGATACAGACTAACACTCTGAAACCTCTCAGAAATGGATGTTCTGGTGCCCATGTTTTGACAAACACTGAAGACCTAGTTGTATAAACCTTTACATTTTAAGTCTCCCAAATCAGAGGCCTGCATTCTTCATGGCATCTCTGATAGCACTGTGTTGCTAATGCTGATTTTTCTTTTGGTTTTCTAAGCTTCATTAAAGCACTCAAAGATAAATACCTGAATAATTATGTAGACTCTACAGTCAAGTACACTTGTGCTAAGGGGAAAATCTTTTGATATTGGATCTTCCGGTTTTGTCAGCATTCCTAGTAAGAATACGCCTGGAAAGTACTTAACTAGTTCATTAAACTCTGCTCATTTCAATGAGACTCTAATCCATTACAAATGTGCTACTTTCTTGAAACAAAAGCAATTTTCTTCATTAAAGTGTGCCGTATAGCCATGCTTGATCTTAACAGAATGCTCAAGAACACTGTGTATGCACGCATACACACTTCTCTTGACAAAAATGGTGCATCCTTGTATTTATTATTATCATAGTCTCCTGAATAGGAATCCTCCATCTCTTCAGATGCAAGCATCACCATCCTAGGATCATTATGCTGTGACCATCATTGAACCATTCTGTTCCCTGTCGCAGATCTTATTTTTCAGCACCTGTGTATGTGTCCGTTGTTTTTAATTTGAATTGATAAGTTGAAAGCCTCTTTGCTAGATGAATTCATTGCCTTGTTTCTAAGAAGCATGTACTTGTGCTGTTTGTTAAAATCCAATATTAGACATGTTCACTTTCAGCAAATAACTGTTAAATGTCTTTGTTCAAAAGCAGAAATGTGCCTTTTAGTTCTGTCTGGGACTACTGAAAAAACACTTGAATATAAGAACAGCCATAATGGGTAAGACCAAAGGTCAATCTAGCCCAGTGTCTTGTCTTCTGATAGTGGCCAATGCCAGGTGCTTCAGAGGGAATGAACAGAACAGGTAATCATCAAGTGATCCATCCCCAGTCACCCATTCCCAGTTTCTAACAAACAGATGCTATGCAGGGACACCATCGTTGCCCATCCTGGCTAATAGCCATGAATGGACCTATCCTCCATGAATTTATCTAGTTCTCTTTTGAAACCTGTTAGTCTTGGCCTTTACAACACCCTCTGGGAGAGTTCCACACATTGACTATGAATTGTGTGAAGAAATACTTCCTTGTGTTTGTTTTAAACCTGCTGCCTATTAATTTCATTTGGTGACCTCCTAGTTCTTGTGTTATGAGAAGGAGTAAATAACACTTCCTTATTTACTTTCTCTATACCAGTCCTGGTTTTATAGACCTATCATCATATCCCCTCTTAGTCGCCTCTTTTCCAAGCTGAAAAGTCCCAGTTTTATTAATCTCTCCTCATAATAAGGTGGAGCATAGGTAGCTGCATTATCTGGTGGACAGAGCACAGGATCAGGAACCAGAAATTCCTGAGTACTGATGCAGTCTGTGGCCTTGGTCGCATTGGTTGTTGTTTATCTGTTTTCTCCATCTGTGAATTGGTGATGCATACTTAACTTTCTTTGGTTAGGATTACTTTTCTGACTCTGTTTTATTAATAGGCAGCAGGTTTAAAACAAACTGTATTCTTCATATACATATACCCAAATAATTAAAAAGACCCTCAACTTGAAATCTGATGAGTTGAAAAAGTGAGTTCAGAATAAACTGAGGTGCTATACCTGCATCCACTCCCTTGCCAGTCACATTTATAAAAATACTTGATGGCAAGGGAGTGGGTGCAGGTGTAGTACCTCAGTTTATTCTGAACTCACTTTTTCAACTCATTAGATTTCAAGTTGAGTGTCTTTTTAATTATTGGAGTATATGTAGATGAAGAATACAGTTCTCAGTTTGCATCCTGAAACGTGTGTGTGTGTATGTGTGTGTGTGTAACATTGAGTCATGGTATGTGTGATGCTGGCAGACTAGGTGCCAGCTCATGCCAAGACCCCTATGCCTCAACTCAACACTGACCGATACATACTTGGAAATCCGTCTGGCTCACCTGTGTGTTAGCATTGTTAAAATAGATGTTAAGTTTATAAGAATGTGTTTAGACTTTATGAAATGCTTATAGGATGCTGCAAGTATTAATATCACTTATAACATCTGTACCCCATATTTTTAGGTTACATTAAGTGTTTACAGTGTAAACCTCTGTAACTGTGTAACTCACCAAATAGGAGGTAATGTAAACTAATGTAAAATGCTGGCTTCCTACAGGACGTGTTAGGTTCTGCCCACAAGAAGACCCATTGAAATCAAATGAGCCATTGTGAAACATCAAAGAACAAAGACTTTAATTGGATTCTCTTCCCCTGCCCCCCTCCTCCAATGAAGAGGAGATTTGCAGTGAACACACCCCATCATCTTGAAATCTGGGAGGAAGGGAATAAAAATTCCTGACAAGAAGAAACCAGATCTTTATGCTGCTTAGACTCCAAGGGACAAGGATTACAAAGCATAAGTGAAAGATCCCCAGTGCTTGTCTTACCTTAGCCCTAAAGGACATATAGAATTTGTTTATTACAGCAGCTTCTATCACCTTTTGGATCCTAAGACTGTAACTCATTTGTGTGTGTATGTTTACCTGCTTTAACCTTGTGAATAACTCTTATTTCTTTTCCTTAAATTAACTAAATATTTATTAACTATTATACGATTGGCTACAAATGTTGTCTTTGGTGCAAGATCTAAGGTGCAATTGACCTGGAGTAAGTGACTGACTCTTTTTTTGGGGACTGTGAGTAACCTGAATATTGTTTTGACTTCTGCTGTAACGGACCATCTGTTACAAAGGCAAGCTTGTCTAGGTGGCAAGAGAGACTGCAGTACCCAAGTGACTGCGACTGCATGGTTAGGCTGCTATAGTTCTGAGGGCTTACACTTGATACTTGGTGAAATCTAAGTGTAGCATTCACAACCAGTTTGGGATTTGTGCTCTGCTTCTTAACAGTCAACCTGAGGTTGGTACTCATGCTCTTGAGCCAATCCAGACAGCTTGACAGTATGGAAGAGTTGAGAACCACTGAAGTAGAGCATGCCGTACTTAAGAACAGCAAAATTTTAATTTTCAAACTTCTGGTGATGTGGTTTGTATTTATCTGTTTATAATGGTAGGGTAGATATTGTTCGGTGGTTTTTTGGTGCTGGTAAAGCTAGTGACTCTTCCTGTTAATGAACTTTATCCTATTTTTGACTGTGCACGCGTGCGTGTGTGTGTGAAGAGATTTTAGCTGGAGTGGCTGCAATAGAATTTTGATTATACCAAATCTGGACTGCGTTTCTGTTGCACCTCTTAGGAGGAATAAGGGCTGACTAATGTGGCTTTAAGCCACTTTTGTGCTCAGCTGCTACTACATGAGCTAGAGAGGCTCCCAGCATAATTTAAGACAGCCCCGGAGGCCTAAGTTATGATCGCTTCACTGGACTGCCCTCTATGCTGCAATGCTCTGTGCTGTGTCCATGCCTCCCTATGCCAGGGGAGGGGGTCCTTGGAAGTCAGCTTTACATCTGTCTTTGCAGCGCTTGCAGAATCCTTCCCAGCTGAATGTGGGCTCTTTAAGGCCCTTTGAGCTGACATAAAGGGTCTGGAATGCAGGTGAGGAAGATCTTGCCTCTGGTGCGTCTGTTGTTTTTATGCTGTTAATGAAAAAGCTAGTAGGATGTTTCCATTTTTACAAAATGCTTCCTTCCATTTCAATCTTGGCACTAGAACTGTGTAAAATAACTGATTTTTCAGTTAACTGTCAGATCTGAAAAAAAAAAAAAATGTTTCAGGTTGAACCAAAACGGATTTTTTGTGTGCAATTTTTAACAATTGAAAAAGTTGGAAAAGCTTAATTTGGGTCTAGCCGAACCTGAAATGAAATGTTTTTATTTTGGGTACTTACAATAAAAGAAAAGGAAATGGAGGGCTAGACCACAAAGCCACAAGAGGAGGTAGTGGTTCTGCTCCTCCTTTATAGGGCACTTAGCTTGCATATGGGAGACCCAGATTTGAATCCTTGCTCTGGAGCAAGAACTGGAACCCGTGTGTTCCCCTCTGAGAAGAGTGCCCCAACTATCAGGCTATTGGCTTCTCTGGGGTGGACTCGATCTTTCCTCTTGAAGATGTTCCACTTCAGCCCAATGACTATTCAAGAATTTTATACAGAAAGTGAGAGAATGACTCTCTAGTCCAATAGTTAGGGCACTCACCTGGGAGGGGGAACACCTGGGAATCCAAACCTGGGTCTCCTGCATTCCAGGTAAGTGCCCTAATCACTGGGTTATTGGGCATAAAGGGGCGAGGGACCACCACAAGCAGCTCTTCCGGTGGTTTTGTGAATAGCTCCCAAATCTAGCCCCCAAAAAATCAAAATGATAATATAGAAACAGTTTGTGTTGACACTTCTGACTTTTTTTTTTTAGCTGTTTTGTTTTGTTATGAAAAACAATGAGCAAAAAAATCTACATGAATTCACAAAACATTTTAGTTGACCTGAATCTGCATTTTTCAGAGAGAAGAAAGTTTTCAGCTGAAAAATTTTACTCAGCTCTACTTGGCACCTTAAGCAACAAGAGACAGACATGTTGAAAAACCTAATTAGTCATGTTAATTAAAAATATACCTTAACTGAATGCAACATGGTGACTTTTGGGGGCGGGGGGAGGGTCTATAAAAGGCTTTTCATACAGATGATAGAGTTTAATACACCTGCATTCAGTGGTTATAAGAGTTCCATCATCCTGATATCAGATCTTGTGTTGACTGTTCTAATATTTATTACACAAAATTTAATTTCCTTCCAGACTCAATGTTCTTTATTTGCTCACCTTTATGTAGAAGTCTTTAGTGATGCATAACAAAATCTTAATTGTATGTGATGGCTATATAAATTATGCAGGATTCCTAAACCATTGAAATAAATCTTAGCACTAATATTATGGTGAAAAAATTGCAGCAAAGAGACTTTTTTCTCTGTATTCATAGAATCATAGAAGATTAGGGTGGAAGAGACCTCAGGAAGTCATCTAGTCCAACCCCTTGCTCAAAGCAGGACAAACCCCAACTAAATCATCCCAGCCAGGGCTTTGTCAAGCCGGGCCTTAAAAACCTCTAAGGATGGAGATTCCACCATCTCCCTAGGTAACCCATTCCAGTGCTTCACCACCCTCCTAGTGAAATAGTTTTTCCTAATATCGAACCTAGACCTCCCCCCACTGCAACTTGAGACCATTGCTCCTTGTTCTGTCATCTGCCACCACTGATAACAGTCGAGCTCCATTCTCTTTGGAACCCCCCTTCAGGTAGTTGAAGGCTGCTATCGCTCTTCTCTTCTGCAGACTAAACAAGTCCAGTTGCCTCAGCCTCTCCTTATAAGTCATGTGCCCCAGCCCCCTAATCATTTTTGTTGCCCTCCTCTGGACTCTCTCTCCAATTTGTCCACATCCTTTCTGTAGTGGGGGGCCCAAAACTGGACTCAGTACTCTAGATGTGGCCTCACCAGTGCCGAAAAGTGGGGAATAATCACTTCCCTCGATGTGCTGGCAGTGCTCCTACTAATGCAGCCCAATTTGTTGTTAGCCTTCTTGGCAACAAGGGTATACTGTTGACTCATATCCAGCTTCTTATCCACTGTAATCCCCAGGTCCTTTTCTGCAGAACTGATGCTTAGCCAGTTGGTCCCCCGTCTGTAGCAGTGCATGCGATTCTTCCATCCTAAGTGCAGGACTCTGCACTTGTCCTTGTTGAACCTCATCAGATTTCTTTTGGTCCAATCCTCCAATTTGTTTAGGTCACTCTGAACCCTATCTTTACCCTCCAGCATATCTACCTCTCCCCCCAGCTTAGTGTATCTGCGAACTTGCTGAGGGTGCAATCCATCCCATCATCCAGATCATTAATGAAGATGTAGAACAAAACCAGCCCCAGGACCGACCACTGGGGCACTGCGCTTGATACCGGCTGCCAACTAGACATGGAGCCGTTGATCACTACCAGTTGAGCCCGACGAACTAGCCAGCTTTCTATCCACCTTATAGTCCATTCATCCAATCCATACTTTTTTTAACTTGCTGGGAAGAATACTGTGGGAGACCGTGTCAGAAGCTTTGCTAAAGTCAAGATATATCACGTCCACCGCTTTCCCTATATCCACAGAGCCAGTTATCTTATCATAGAAGGCAATCAGGTTTGTCAGGCATGATTTGCCCTTGGTGAATCCATGTTGACTATTCCTGATCACCTTCCTCTCCTCCAAGTGATTCAAAATGGATTCCTTGACAACCTGCTCCATGATTTTTCCAGGGACTGAGGTGAGACTGACCGGTCTGTAATTCCCCGGATTCTCCTTCTTCCCTTTTTTAAAGATGGGCACTATATTTGCTTTTTTCCAATCATCCGGGACCTCCCCTGATCACCACGAGTTTTCAAAGATAATGGCTAATGGCTCTGCAATCACATCAGCCAACTCCCTCAGCACCCTCGGATGCATTAGATCTGGCCCCATGGACTTGTGCATGTCCAGCTTTTCTAAATAGTCCTTAACCTGTTCTTTCACCACTGAGGGCTGCTCACCTCCTCCCTATATTGTGCTGCCCAGTGCAGCAGTCTGGGAACTGACCTGTATTAGTCTTAGTTCCACCGTGCTTGAGATACCTGTGGCAAAACAGCAGCTGTTCTGTTACCTTGATAATGGTGTGTAGTGCATACAGAGGGGAGCAAATATAGATTAGACAAAAGGATCACTTAGAGTGAGAATTGTACATATTGTGTGGAGGCTACTTGTGTTATATATGGGAAAATCAATTGCTCTGATAATGGGACATTCATATAATAGTTGCACAAAATTAGATTCATATTTCTACAGCAAGTAGTGGTGACTGGATGGTAAACCGCTTTCAACAACCTATTTTTATCTGGAATATGCTTATCATCTAGTTTAAGGTTGCATGTGTGTATTGCAATCTCTTCCTCATAAAGAAGCAGGGGTCTTCTAAAGACCTCCTATTTTTTTTACCAAAGTGCTTCAATTGTTATAAAAACTTGATGCACTTATCTTAGTTTAATCTCACAATTTTGGAATTGACGTCTCTAACCTCAAAGAGAGTGCAAATAAAGTATATTTTTCCAAAAAAGCTGCTACAAGTTCAGTGCTTGTGCTGTATAAAAGAAATTGGTGATCTTGGTCAAGTTCCCATTCCTCAAGTGTCTATATTGCAATTGATGATGGCCCATGTGCTTGGAGACTGAAGTGCCCATTTCACTCCCTTTCTTTTCAGGTAAGTGCTAAAGCATGTTAATGGGATGGTGTCTGGAAATATAGAGTGCTCTACTTTTCTAAACTTTATCTGATAGATCCGTCATGTGCTTCACATCTAAAATACTTTGCTCTTCCTATATGTGCAGAACTCCCATTAGGAATTCTACACTTGGAGGGCAATTTTGCTTTTTAATTAGTTTAGAGCTTAAATGCTGACACCAAATAACTTTGAAATTAAAACAACAAAGAACCCATCTCTCGAATCTTGGTGGTGGTGTTTAATTTAAACGCCCATCCCCCCCCCCCATTTTTTATAAATGTAGTTTGTCCTGAGGTATGATCAAGATTGAGACTGGACTTCAGATACTCAAAACTCTGTATAAGCTGCCCACTTTAAATCTCATTTCTCTGATTCTGAATGTTAGCTTTCCAACTGCAGGGCCTCAGTTCTTGCTACTTTACTTTACTGCATTGAGAGAGACCTCATCCTTTTGATGACAGCCTGACAGTAGAGCTATAAAATAACTAAACATTTTGATACCATATTACCAGTTCCTGTACCATCCTCTTAGCAGCTCCAGTTGCATCCTCCAGAACCAGTTTATTTTATTTCATGACTATGTTGTGGGATGCTAGAAGAGAATTGTGAAGTAAACCCAGAAGTGACACGTTATGTGGAACTTGGGAAAATACTATTTTATTTTTCCAGTTTTAGTTCTGCTGCTGCCTAATCTTTGGTTCTCTGCTCTTATGGCATGAAGTTCAACTGCACGAACACCTGAGGTTCGAACCACCAGTGACACTTCACATCACTACCATGGGCAGCCTGTTGCCCTTTTGTGAGCGGGGAACAGGGAATGATTAAGAAACAAGTATTATGGAGTGGGAAAGATAGAAAAAGAGCAAGGAGAGACAAAAAAGAAAGGAAAAGAAAAGATGGTAGCAATTGTTACCAGGGCATGGTATGAGAGATGAGGATAGGAACTTTATTTTTTATATAAATAATGTGTCAGTGCCTAAAGCCATTAGCTCTATTATGCTAGCCACTGTTTTATCGCACAACAAAGAAACTCCCTGCCCTGAAAAGCTTACTATGTAAGTATATCAGTCGTGTGTGTGCGCGGGCAGAGAGGTGACTGGGAGGGTCAATTATATATTAATTAAAAAAGGAATAATGTATTAAATAGAAGGGATGAGTTAATTTTATGTGTTAGAATAATGGGGAAAAACTTTCACAGTGGGCAGTGTCTTAGTATATTATATTAGTCTGTTATAGCTCCAATTTGTGATTCTATAATATTCCATTGGCAAGTACCACTGTTCCTTTTGTTTAAAAGTAACAGAGTATTTATTTTAGAATATGTTTTTTGGCTACTTTTTACTCTGATCTTCCCACCTTCTGTTCTGTTCTGGTATTGTTCTCCCCTTCAAATGTTGTCCATCAATCTGGTCCTCCTCTTCTCTCCTGCACCCCTGAGCATCCTCTCATGCTGGTAGAACCAGACCCCTGGATGGCTAGAAAGCCTGGAAATCTCTAGAAATAACTGGAAACGAGGAGAGAGCTAGCACCATGTGACAAGCCAGCTTTCCTTGGTTCACCAACCTATTGTATGGACCACTGGGATCCATTTGTACCACTTTGGAGCGTGGTGCTTGATTTGCACCATTGGGGAGCGTGGTGCTTTACAGGTACATCAGGCTTTACCCTGATGAGCTTACAATTCATGTTAGACAAACTTAGGTTGGTAGAAAAGTGGGAGGTAGTAGTAAAAATGGAAAGGGAATACTGTCTTTGGGAGTGTTATGTTCAAGGAAAGCATATTAAATATACATTTTTGTGCATAGGTTTTCTTCGTAAATTATCATCCTCTGTTAGAGAGGTTAATGCCAGGATATTGTCTGAAGAACATAATACTAGCTCTGAAGTTGTTGAACCAGTTTATTTCATACAAACACTTCAGGGTGGAGTCTGCTCAGGCAGTGACCTCTAGCAGCAAATCTCTGCAGACTCTTGTCTCAGTTTTATAAGATGTACCTCAAGTCATTTTGAGCCTACTCATGTATGTGTTACCTACTGTACCTCTATCCTAAGACAGGATGTCATTGCACTCCTTGCTATTACTACTTTGGCTATTTCATTCTGCAGACGACTCTGTAAGACATCTTCGTATGGTCCCCCTATTCTGCAAATTCCAGTCCCTCACTGATTGAGTCTTGGTGTTTAATTCAGTACACTTTCAAGCTTTTTTGGGTCACCACTGGGTCATTTTGTGAGTTGCTGCTTGTGTTTGGGGCTTGAAAAACTGTTCACCAACGTTGAGCAAGTGGGCTTAAATTGTTGGTATTTTTTGTGTGTGTTATAAGCTTTCATTAAATTAAAAAGTTGACAGTCCTGACTACGGAATTGTGTGGGCAGTGCAGCAAGGAAGTGTTGATTTAGTACATCTCATGCTATCCCTCTTGGCCAGGGCGAATCCTGAGGAGCCCCAGTATAGTGTTTAACTTTGAACATAGTTCTTTCCTGGTGTAAACTTCAAAGGAGGCATGGCCTACCTTCCATCTGGCAGAAAATGTGTAGATTTCAATTCTTGCACCAACCTCAATGAACATGTCCCTATGTAGTTAAACTTGTGGAGAGAGAATAGCACCTAAAAAGTGTCCTAAAGAATTTAAATTTATTATTTTCTTGTCTTTATCACTTACACTATACGGAAAGAATTTGGGAGTAACTATTTTTATAATTGGCCTTAAGCAGAGAATAAAGGAAATCAGGCAGATTCCAGTCTTCTATGAATTAAGAGAAGGGGACGCAAGGAAAAACATGAACCACACTGAGTAACATTTCCTCTTTCCTGTTCCACCCCTGAATGGATGACAATAAAGTCTTTATTGAGAGTGACAGGATTCCTAAATACAAGATGCATTCCATCTGTACAGAGGTGCATGCTGAGACATCATAAGGCAGGCAATCACAGAAGGCTGGAAGGAAGCCTGCCATTTGTTTCTTATGTAACCTTCTGTCTGTGCTCCAAGAAATGCTTTTTTTGCTTTTCTGAAAGCTGTGTATCTAAATTTGAGGAATCTACTACATGAGCCAGAGGAATTCAGCTTTTGCTTAACATCAAGTTAAAGCCCCTGCAATTCTGTTCCATTTTACGTTTTTAGCCCTATCTTACTATATCTCCTCCTGGTTCTCTTCTCCCATTTTTTTGGGCAGCGCTAGCCCATTGTGGCCTACAGCAGAGGGAGATTGTGGCAGCTTTCAACTGTGCTACCTCCTCCCTGACAGACTTTCTTCCTTATGTATACAGGCAAGGTCTGCACTAGCACTTGAGTGACAGATATTTGGTCAGACTATTACTACCATATTGGCTTAATTGCTGTCTTAAAAGCAGAAGTCCCTTTCAAATGTAGTATAATAAAGTGGCTTCATTTTTGTTAAAAGATAAACTGAAAAGGATTTTTAAAAACACTGGGTTTTTTTAAATCGCATATAAAGAGAGCATCAAAAGTATCTCTTTAAATGTTTCTTGTTTTTATCCTAAATATCATGAATGCCAAACCTGGTCTTTCGTTCTCCTGGAGAATCCTTTGAGGGATTTGTTCAACGTTGTGAGCTCTGACACTGTAACCAAAGGGGGTATTAAATCTTAAATACGTATTCATTCTTCAGTACATTCATAATTTCAGTTAAAACAGGTGTACTGCTAACAAAAACTAAGTTTGCCTAAAATGTGTCTTTATTGCTAAGCTTTCACTGTCCTGATTCTTGTGATGTCAGCATTTCAGTTACTGCACAGACATCAGTCATAGACAAGATCTGAATTTCTAACATTAAAAAAAAAAAAAGGCAGGGAGGAGATTTATTGTGAGAGAGAGCAGTCTGTCTGGAACATACAGACACAGCTGTTTCTTGCTTGGCGATTTGAAGTGCTATTACTGCTGTGTAAATTTTTGCTGTTTTCTCAAATGTTGTTTAAAGTATTAATAGAAATAATTAAAAAAAAAAAAAAAGAGACTTTCCTGGGACCACTCATTTCTCTCATTGATGATCTCAATTAATAAAGTCCAATCCCTTCTTGAATGCTCAGAATTCAAAACTATAAAGTCATTTCAGAATAACTTGCGTTTTAGCAGAAGGTACAGAAAATCTCATCTGTACTGGACTTGAGTAAAATAGCTCTGTGTTTCAAAATAAAGCATTCCCAAGACTACTTACCTCATTGGGGAGGCATCATTTAGAGCAGACAGATTCCATGTTGGACTTACCTGATACATAGATGATAAAGTTACAACCCAATGCCTGTATCCTTATTCTGAAGTTTCATGCCCCCTCACATTTTCTGTCCTAAACCATCCATTTGCTTTCTATTGAGCTGTGGAAATGATGCATGATGCAGTGTAGCATTGTTCAGATTTTTTCATCTGGAAAAGTAAGTGTGTGTGTATTCAGAATTTACCATTATCTTATTGTCTGTTACCAGCAAATTCTGACTCCCTACCCCTGGAAGGTTGTTCACTAAAATGAGAGGTGGAGGAAGTTAGAGATGGGGGAGATAATAGGAGGCAATGGTGCAAAACTTTTGAAAGTTGATTAGCCTTATCTGTTTGAGTGATGACTAGACAGGGATAAACTCTTCCTCTTTAAGGGGCAAACTAGGAGTCTCACTACTGAGGTAAGAAATTTAACTTATTAAAAGCTAACTTGAATAAACTTCAAAGAAGGCTGTCTAAATCACTTTTAGCCCTAGGACAGTAATAATTTGTGCTTCAACAAGTTTCCTGGATTAATAAACAAACTTTGACTGTTCTGCATTGTTTGGCACATTGCTGAAGAGAAATAATCCGTAACAGTAATCCTTTCTTGGCAGTAGCTCTTGGTACATCAGTTACAGCACTACATTCCACACTTGGAAAAACCCAATTCCTGGTCATAACATTTTTAAGGAGATACTATTGACAAACTCAGAGATGCCTCTAAAACGGTCACTTCCACAATTACTGTATTTGTTTTCCTTACTAGTAATTTGGAGATTCTCTTGACTGTTTACATAAAAATAGCTTGGAGTAAGATCTTCTTATGTACTATAGTGAAAATGAAAAAACACCAACCAGAACTGCACTGTCAGGTGTCCTGCCCACTTTTCAGATGTTTCTGGATTCTAGTAAACCTAACCCCATGACCGTTCACAACTCCACCCACTTCCCCCTGTTTACCATCCAGTGAAAATAGATTCTACCCACCAACTTCCCTTTCTTCAGTGACTGAAGACTCCATCCACTCTGCTCCACCTCTAGATTTTTTTTTTCTTCACGGATCTGTAACTTCTGTTTCTTGATGAGCCTAACTGGTATAATAAAAGCCCTCAAGTTCCAGTAACATCTCCATTAATTTTTTTAGACTAGTTTTCATAGACTGAAGCATGTACATGGATGTAACATTTGAAATAAGATAATAGAAATAGCAGGTTTTTAATTTTAGAGTGAGGAAAGTACAGAACATAGGGGAAAAAAAATCTGATAAAGTTCACATAGATGTATGTGGCTGTCTTTCCTCCCCCCAACCCCAGCCCTAGGTGGATTTCAGTTGTTTTGGGAAGGGAGGAGTATCCAAAGAGGGTGTTGTAAAGGAATGGAGTAGAGATGGGAGGATAGGCTAATAGGGTGGGGTTGTGGGGAAATTGTTTAAAACTGACTAGCTATTTAGTGTGTTTCCAATAATGATGTTGTTGCATTTTGATATACTCCCTTTTGTAGTGATAGAGCTTTACTTTCTTTTATGCTATTTTTTTTTCATTTTGGTGTTCTTGGTACCCTTTCTACTATGATTAGGGCTGCATGTTTTCCATAGGAGGTGAGGGAGAAGTCACAGTTACTGTAATTTTTTTTTCCTGTTTGTCCCTGACTTTTTTTTTTCCTGTCTGATTTTTTTTTTTTTTTCCAAATGGTGTCTGATGAATTGCCAGCCCAGTGTGGAGGGGAGGCCAGGTGAGGAAAAAGACGCAGGACAACAAGCCTTTCCTGCCCTGCTACGCAGCACTCACCTTGGGCAATGATGGCTCCTGTTTTGTGCGTGAAAGAGACAGAGAAACCTGAGTAGTACTGTGCCTCCGTGGGCTAGGTTGTAATGCCTGGAGTGGGGTGCCAGGCAGGCCGAGCCTCGCGGGCAACAGCAGCTGCTGCCCACAGTGAGTGCAGTGCACCAAGATGGGCTCATCTTCCAACCCCTAATCCTGGTCTCCCCTTCTCACTGGGCAGGATTAGGGTTGCAGTGCTGGGATGGAGGATGCTGCTGCTGCAGATGGGTAGTATCCCCTGGGTGGATCACGGAGGGCTCCATTTTTAAATTGGAAATCAGTAAGCAGTCATGGTAAATTTAGTAAATTTATTGTGGTTCCTCTTCTTCTTCTTTTTTTTTTTTTTTTTTTTGTTAGTGGAAAAAAATGCCATGACAAATCAGCAGCCCTAACTAGGACTCTTAAGATTATCAGCCTGGTTTGTTTAACTAGCATTATTTTTTGAAATTGAATTGTACATATTATAAAAATTCCCAATCTTGTTTTCAGTTTTATAAAAACTGTATAAATGAAACTGATGTCCATTAATGTGAATAAAGATTTTCTGTAGAACAGCTTGTTAGTATGAAACTACATTGAATTTCCAAAAACATACTATCTATTTCCACTAGGTGGCCACCTAACCTGTGATTAATCTATAGATGGATCAATTGAGTAGAAATGTGATTAAATCCATCCTCCCATGGTTTCTCAGCTTTCTAGAAAAAAATTTTATACAGAAAGCTAACTTTTATAGAAGTGATGGCGTCTGCGCAATTAGGAATAAAAGAAATTATAACCAATTCACATAAATCTTTTTGCAGACAACTTTCCTAACCAAAAAATAAGTCCATATATGACATGATGGGAAAAGAATCTGGATAGACAAATTACGCTAGATGGAAGGGGGTTTGATCTAAAAAAGTGGACCAGCCATCTGTCCGTAGTATGATGAAAGAAAATTTCTTTAAGATACTGTTTCAATGGTACCTCACACCTGTCAGGTTAAAAATGATATATAGATTGAATGGGGTTAAATGTCGGAGAAGTTGTGGTGAAAGTAGACTTTATGCAAATATGATGGACATATCCTGTTGTTGGAGAGTATTGGGATGGAATTCATAAACAAATATCGCAAATTTGTTGAATATTTGTTACCAAGTGATCCTTTGGTTAGCCTCCTGGGGCTTCCAGCAGAAATGGTCACACAAAAGGAAACGAAGAACTAATCTCTCATCTTCCAGTAGTAGCTACTAGGGTACTGAGAGCATCTCATTGAAAAAAGGAAAATAGTCCAACTATAGAGGAATGGTTTAAAAAAAACCTGGGAGGTTGTTACAGAAGAATTTAAATACCAATTACATACCCAGAATCATAGATGGAGGACAAATACATACTTAGATATTTGATTACTGTTTATTTAATATTCAGAAAAAGTACATTCATCTGGAAAAGAAAAAAAGCACACCTGTCCAGTTTTAATATTAACATTCGCTAGACATGCCTCTTCTGTTAGATATGTGTTAGAGATTTCACTCAACTTAATAACATGTCATAGGTGGTGTAATGATGCTTACTTTGTAATATGGTAACACCTGATATATAGATTGATGTCTATTTACTATATAATGTCTCTTTAAACAAAAGCTCACTGTTGTAACAATTGTTTTATTTCTGATACTTACAAGGCAATGATTTGTAAACCTTTTAATACTTCCTAAATACATAGTAAAAAAACCAAGAGCCACCTGTATTAGTAACTTGTATTAACATGTAACCTCCTGACAAATGTATTGTTTGAGTTCTGTTATAAGAGGCTATTTTAAAAAAAGTGTTATACATGACGTTACTGGTGGAAACTCATCAAAATAACGTACGTAAAATTTAATTTCATCAGCAGAAATGATTCAACATTGACAGCAATGTTTGCATACACCCAACGCGTTGGGGTGTGTGTATGTGTGGGGTGGGGGGAATGTTTAACTGACTATAAACCATTGCCTTTTATGAACTTATTGCTTTAATTAAGGCAGAAGTTGGAGCCTGTAGATCCAATATATTCAAAATACTGTAGCAAAAGCAAGAAAATAAATTCACAATCCCAATGGACACATTCTATAGATTAACCTTCCTACTCCATGGCATGCCAATAATTTCTCATGTTACTCACATCAAAGAAACAGTTGATTCTTTAAAATGAAAGAATTTTTAGGGAAAGAGTAGTGACTGATCTCTGTAAACACTTCTAGCTTGTAGTAGCCTATGAGTAAGTAGGCTACAAATACAACTAAGTGGAAGGCCTATGGAATGTGCGGTGAACAGCATTGACTTTTAACTAGTAGCCTAGTCAACATAGGTCAGAGTCATTACACTGTTGATGTGCAATGATACTGAGAAGATATGAAGGGCTAACTTAGTTTCCTCTCATCTTCCTGCTCTACCCTAGTATAGGTGGTGGTCTCATCTCTGCAGGCACACTTCTCTCAACAGTCTAAAGATGAAATGTGTGAGATGCCTCTGAAATGAGGGATATTGTCCTACAGTTGAACCACCTTGAAAAAATGTTTTGCCTCATTCATCCATTAACCTTTTATTTGTCGGGTACCTAAATAAGGTAGTGGTAGGATTCCAGGCAGCTCTTGGTCCTGTTTCCCAGCTGCAACCATTTCCGAACTGGTGCTGGGATGTGTGAGCTTCAGCAGATTGTTTGGCTTGGCCCTCAGTGGCAGGGTAGGAGGGTGGGATGAAAGGGACAGATGGCTCAGCTTCACAGTTGCATGTGGTGCCTGGCAAATCAGAGCAGCAGTAAGAGAGACAGCCAGTGGGGTGAAGTTTCCCACGTGGGTTCAATCACCCCTCCAAGGAGCAGGGAGGTGCTGAACTAGCTCTCTAAGTGGTTGACCTATTACTTGTACATATGGCTATCTGGTCTTTGCAGCTGTTGACCTGTACAGACAGCAGGACAAGAATGTGTGATGTTTTGGGGGCATGACGTGACACCTCAAACCTGCAGAAATAAGTGCAATGCAAAGCATAGCTCTTGAAAGAGATTTTGTGAGAAGATGGGATGCTTGGATCTCTTTATTCAAACAATGAGATAAAGTCTAGGGTGGATCTGGTAGCCTCATCTGAAGTTGCCTGTGAGAAGTGATATCTGCAGGAACTTGAATACTGGAGTGAACTATCTTTTCCACTGTTACTCTAAGACCACCTTTACCAATCAAATCATCTCATATGGAGTTGTAATGAAGGGACAATTTGTAGTTTTGCAGGGTCATTCCTGATTGTTAAAACTGTTTCTGTCAAATATTATCTTATCTTCACTCCTGGGTAAGTCTCCCTTTGAGCTGATGTAGTCATCTGTACAACTGTAGGAATGATGTAATGTTCCTGTTGCAGTGGTATTTAAGCATTGGTGTCATTAGCTTCACCTCCCCTCTTCTCCCCACTCCCCATTTTGACCTGGCACTACTCTTTCTCCTAGTACAGGAGGATTGGGAGAATGGGAAGAGTTTAGTTACCCTTAAGGCAAACTTTTTTTTTTCTAGCTGTGAGCTGGATCTGAGGTCTGTGGAAGCAAGTCTGCTTTGCCTTCCTAGACTCATGTCATGTTATTTTGTGTGTGTGTGTGTGTGTGTGTGTGTGTGTGTTGTGAATGGAAACAATTAAGACAGATGCCTGGTTCGTAACCAAGCCCATCAGCAGGAGATCCCTCAGGCAAGAACCTATTAATTCCTAAAGTATACAGGTTAAAAGCCTTTTTATAACAGAAAACTTACATTTAAAAATGAGTTTATCAGGTTGTTTTTCCATAACTTATGCCAAATTAACTGTTCAATGAAAAACATTTACTTTAAAGGTATATTCCAGGGGTCGGCAATGTTCGGCACGCGGCTCGCCAGGGTAAGCACCCTAGCGGGCCGGGCCAGTTTATTTACCTGCTGACGTGGCAGGTTCGGCTGATCGCGGCCCCCACTTGCTGCAGTTCGCCGTCCCGGGCCAACGGGGGCGGCGGGAAGCCGCGGCCAGCACATCCCTCGGCCCGTGCCGCTTCCCGCCGTCCCCATTGGACCGGGACGGCGAACCACGGCGAGTGGGGGCTGCGATCGGCCGAACCTGCCGCGTCAGCAGGTAAATAAACTGGCCTGGCCCGCTAGGGTGCTTATCCTGGCGAGCCACGTGCTGAACGTTGCCGACCACTGGTATATTCCTTTATAATCTTAATCATAAGTAGAACTATTAGAAGATTGCCTTCAATCTGACATAAAAACTTTATTACCTTTGTGTTTATAACGAGTAAAAACCTAATTTTAAACTTCTTGAGGGTTTTTTGTTTTTTATTTATATTTTGCCAGGTGGAATATTTATTCAGTGGTGGAGGAGGATGTTTAAAGCTTAATTTAAGTACAAACTGGAAAAGAGTGGTTTACAATCAGGTGCAGACCTTGGCTGGTTTTAGTCTTAGCAAATTAACTTAAGGAACTTAAAAAAAAATATTGAACCATACAGAACTATATGTAGGTAGCCAAAAGCTTCAGAACATACTTAAAGATGCACAATACAAAGCCAGAGTACTCAGGAATTGCACAAAACTCTTATCTCTTCAGGTTAGTCTGTTATAGCTCAGCTTTGTCACATGATGATTTGATGTTTTCAGTATACAACATGTATGACTTTCTAAGGAAGTCTTATGTACTTTTTTATTTCCCAGTGCAGCTTATCAGCTGGGCACCAAGAAAATTACCCTGTTCAAGATACAAGATGACAATTTTGGGTCTGTTTGGTGGATTTTTTTGTTTTGTTTTACTAGATGAAATACACAAGTCTCTCACTTCTGGAGATCCTTGTTTCAGATTTAAGACCCAAGTAAATGCATCAGAATGCTATCCTTTAGGTGCTTGATAGCGTACGTTTAAACAAAACAAGACTTTTTGCACAGTTGGTATATTATACTCTGCTGAGAAATTGCCAAGACAGAATGTGGAGTTGGGAATTAATAGTATTTTCCATTCCATTCCAAACTAGGATTAAAGGCATTGGCAAATGCAGTGGAAGTTCACACAATAGTAATCCTTGTTAATAACCAGTGTTTATAGAAGATGTATAGTATGAATGCCCTATATCAAAGTACTGTCAAATGATACTATTTGACGGTAAACTTAGAATCCCTTTCCTGTAAGCTGTCTTTTTGTCTGTATGTGTAATGCTTTACTTTTCCATTAATTTTTTTGTGTGGGGAGGCCTAGTGGTGGAATGGGAAAATCCTCACATGAACATCCTAGATTGGTGTTTGAAGTTATATATACTTGCCTGAGACGATGCATGTGCAGGATGGCCCACAGAAGCATTCCAGATCTGGGCTTTTCTGTGAGGACAAACTATGGAAGGATATTTTTGACCTAAAGCGTGCATCCAGTGTGGGGGTCAGGGAAAAGAAAAGAGAGCCAATTATAGCAGGATCAAAGACGTGCATTACTCTTCCCTGGCCTTGAATCTGTGTGGTGATCCTGTCCATTTTGCAACGCCCCACTTTTTTGCTTAGCCCACTAGAATCACTGTACTTTCTCCTGTGTCTCCTCTGCAGCCCCTCATACAGAACACCTTCCTGAGCTAGGCTGTTAAATTTTCCACACTCATATGTCTTCTAATGACCCAGTTTTACCATGATGCTTACAAGAACCTAACTGGCTGGCTGTGACAGAATTGTGGAGTACTTACCAGGAAAAATAGTAAAAACATTGTATTATTGGGACATGGAAGTTTGTCATCAGATACCTGTTTTCTCTATCCTCTCTCTGCTTTGCCTTTTTAGACCAAAGTTATTGGGGCAGGGACTATGCTGCGTTTTGTTTTAAAGCACATGTTGTAGGTCATTGTGGAAAGAGAAACAATAAAACTCCATAATAAGCATTAAATTCTCCAAAATGCTGTGGTGTGTGGGACTGTTGTCTAGGGGTTGAATTGGAAGAGCAGGAAACGATCCTAAAGTTCTGTCTGTCGGATCTTTTGTAGGAGGATTTGCATGGATTGGATGAATGGAGAACTCTATTGGGGATTTTTTGGGTGTGGGTGAAGCTGTTTTAGTTTAAAGAAAGGTGAAGATTGGTGGCTGGTGGTGGGATTAGGATTAGGCTGTAGTGCAAATAGGAATACATAAATGCAGGAGGCACTTAATGTTCTAATATCAATATGATTAAATAACAATATATTTACTCATATTCCCTTTAACAAACCAAGTTGAACAGCTGCTCTTCTCACATCCTCTTTCTTAGTGTGAATGAAAGGGGGTGAGTGTGGCTTCCCGAGCAGTGTATGAGTATGCTACTGTTGTCATATTGATGCACATGAACAGCAAATATTTAGGATGTCGTCAGTTTCCATAGCTGCAAAGGAATAGGTATCAGAAAATGAGTGTGTCAAAAGAAAAACAGTCCAGAACTAGAGGATTGGCTCCATAAATAAGGGAGGCTTTTGTTACAGAAAAATTAATCCATCAATTTCCTACCCAGCAAAAGACAGAGGATAAATAGATACTTAAAAATGTTGGTACCATTTATTCAATACTCGTACAATGTACATATATACTGGAATTTTTATGCACATAAATCTGTCCAGTTTTTTTTTTTTTTTTAGTATTAACATTTGATAGACATACTGGGTTTGATTAATATGTGTAGACTCAGTAGTTTCACTCAATTTAATAAAATCACCAGAATAAACACATCCTGGATGGTGTAAGCAGGCTCATTCTGTAATATAACACTGTTAAATAGAGATTTAGTGATTATATTAGTGAATGTTTCTGTAAACAAAAAATAGCTTACTTCTTCTAATTATTAGCATTTTGTTTCTGATATTTACATGGCAATGATTTGTAAATCTGTTAAAACTTCCTAAATAGTTTAACTTTTTTTTTTTTTGGTTAAATCTGATCTGAAAACAAACATGCTTGAGCCCTTTAGTCTCAAATCATAACAACTAAAAATACTGTTTTAAAAAATGAGTTGGCAGTATTCCATTAAAATGTTCAATTCACTTGACATACTATGCACTTTTTATCTTTAGTCCACCTGAAACACTAATTTATGATACTGCTGATAGTGAATACGTACAGAAACCGATGATACATTTCTGGACATGCTCAAGTCATTTTGGCCAAATTCAGCCCTGCTATAACAGGACACAGGTATGATCACGTCAGTGTGAACCAAGGCTGAATTTGGCACAGGCTTTTTCTATTTTTTAAAGTGGGGGAGAGGTAGAAAGCTGATCAATTTATTTCATATTGTACAAGGCCAGAAGAGACGACAAGTTGGATTTGATTTAAATCCTGATTTAAATCACTAGTCAGGAAGACTCAATTTAGTCATGGATTTCTACTTAAAAGTGCATTCTTGTTGGTTGTTATAACCTTAATACATATTCTTCACAACTCAGAAATAGATGTAGGTTTCATTTTTAGAAGGTACACACTATACATTTTTAAAGTGATTTATTTTGAAAACTTTTCAGATTAGTTTTACAGCTACACCTCTACCTCGATATAACGCTCTCCTTGGGAGCCAAAAAATCTTATCGCGTTATGGTGAAACCGCGTTATATCAAACTTGCTTTTATTCACCGGAGTGCGCTCTCTTCCCTCCCTCCTCCCCCCCCCGAGCACTGCTTTACCATGTTATATCAGAATTTATGTTATATCGGGTCGCGTTATATCGGGGTAGAGGTGTATATCAGAAAATGAATGATTGTTTGGTTATTTCATTTACCAAAGGTAATTGAAGCAGATAGTTCACCTCCTAATGACTTCATAAATATCTCCAATTCAACAGGTTAATCATTTAATATTTGGAGGATTTTCTTGCCATGCTGTATTAGGAGAACATCACCAGACACATTTAAATTGTTTTCTTTAACTAAAACAACAACGTTATGTATTCTGGATTTTTTTCTTCAACAGCAAACATACAATATTTGAACAAAACAAGCATATGAATTTTTGAATTAAGTTAAACATTCAAGTTTTTTAAAATCAGGTTTGTTTTTGTTAAAATTGTTAACTAAAATAGTTTAAATGAAATATTAAAAACACAAAAATTAAATCGACTATGTCAGCCTGGTCAACATGAGAAACTTAAAATATTGGCTTCTGCAGCTAACTCAGTCGTCTTCACCTTCATTTTCCTGTTTGTTCATAATCTGGAAAAGAAAAACAAGCTTTCCTACTTTTTCAGGTTCCAAACGATTTCTCAATTTGGAATGAATTAGTCCAAAGGAAGAAAATACTCTTTCTGCACCAGCAGAAGAAGCTACTTCTGTTAAAAGTTAAATTATCACTTCAACAGTCTCTGAATCCAAGTGCTTAAGTGACTTCCACCAGTTCACTGGTGTGATTTTCTCTAAAACATCATCAGCAAACATATATTTCTTGAATGGTTCACCCTTAGCTCTGAAGTTTATTATAGTTGGCATTATGGAGGGATATTTGCTGGATGTCCATGTCATAGCCAACTCCTCTTCTTCAGCCGTTAAGATTTGGCCCTGGTACCAAGTATTGAGAATATTTGCAAGAAAATGAGCTGGAGACAGTACTTGTCCCATTCGTTTTTTTAATGCTTGTAATTTAACTCTGTCATTGCATATTTCTCTTTTTAAGATCTCACTCAGTTCCTTCCAAATTTCAACAGCGTACACAATAAAACAGCTATTTCCCTGCATTTTGTTCAAGACTACAGAAATAGGCTTCAGGGTACTCTGCATGTGTTCAACATTTCTCTTAAGCCCAATGTTGAGAACTTTGGCTGTGACAGTTCCATCTATTTTTTTTCATGATTTTGTTCACAAACTGTCATCAGATTAGGCCAGTTCTTGATATAGTGCTCACAACAGTCCACTACTGAGTTCCATCACACGTCTTGTGGGAGAGTTAGCTTGGTTCCTCCCACTTTTCTCAGAGCAGCTGCTGCAAAGTGGTTATGGAAGTATTTTGCAATTTCAACATTATTAGCCTTTACTTCTGGAACACTGAAGTCTTTGGCTAGGAGGTGCATCAAATGAGCACTGCAATCGTATGTTATTAGCTTGGGACTCTCTTCTAAATTTCTTCTAATCTTGGATACATTTGCAGCATTGTCTGTGACCAAGCTGAGTGCTAGACATTTTGAATTTCCCCCCCAGTTTGTTATAGCTTTTACTGCTACTTCTTGTAAGTAGTCTGCTGTGTGTGCATTTCCTGATGTATCAATTGTTTCTGTAAGGAGGACATTCCCCTCTTTTTTTGTCACACAAGCACATACAACAGGATCATTGTGGACATTACTCCACCCATCAAGACTCAGGTTAACAATTTCACTCTCTAGACCTTTTGCACACTGCTCATTTTCTCTTTCATACACTTTATCCAGCAATTTGCCGGCAACATCTGCTCTGTTGGGTAGACTGTATCTTGGTCTTAATGACAAAACCATGTTAATGAAGTGTGGGTTCTCAATCATATGGAAAGGAGAGTTTGTTACATAAACAAACGGGGCAATTTTTTCATCAATTACCTCTTTTTTGTAATCTGGTGGTTCTTATGACAAATTTATCTATGGTTGTTTCTGGATGATGGAGATTTTTTTTTTCTTTTTGCTACAGGTGATATACTGTGGCTATGTGACATATATGATGTGACTGAAACACTATCATTGACAGATAATTCTGAAACTATAGAAAATGATGGTGATCTTGAAGGTGGATAGTCTTCAGAATCCTGTATGTTGAGGATGGATTCTCCTAAACAAGTCAATGCAGTTATTTAATTATTATTACCATACTGCTCATTTAGTATTACTCATTGTATTCACTGACACTCAGTACTACTTTAAAGGTGAAATTGTAAAAAGATCTGTCTATTTCAGCTATTTATTTTTTATCACAACTGCATCAAAAGTGATAGTACCGCAGAGTAACAACTATATTTTTTGCTCAAACATGAGAATTCAAGAATAGTCCAGAAGGAAAACAGGCAGTCCTTAAGAAAGTATGAAATAAAAATGTTTATCAACCTAAAGATCCTGCATGTTCAGATAATGTTTCTTTCATCATCTTCAACTTAGCTTCCTCCTGAGAAGGAACACTTCTCATGATGTTGTTTCATTCGGGCAACCAGGCCTTGCATTTCTTTATTGCACTGTTTGCATTTTGCACGCATGCCTGTCTTACCCACAGGTAGAGAAACTTCATTAACATATTCCCAAACTGGGTCTCTTTTACAGCCTGCTGCCATTATAGGTTTTCCCTTCTAGTGAGAGAATTGTATGGTAGATCTCAAATCAATGAAGGCTACACTCAGAAAGACCACAAGACTTCTGGAATATGCTGCTCAAAGAGTTTGACTTTTGTTTCTACTGCCTGTCCCTCCCTTCTCACATTTATCTCCAGACTTCTCCTTGTCCAGATCTGTTCCGTCCCCAACAATCTTCTATTCATTGAACTTTTTGAAACTTTGCACTTTTAGAGAGAAGGGATTGACTCTGTGTACACAAATTTGCAGAGGGACTGTGACGGGTTGGATCACAAAACCCCCCTTGGGAGCTGCCAACTGATGTGCCAAGACTACTTCTGCCCCTGCTTTCCAGCCCCGTCAGCTTAGGACTTCAGTGCCCTGCTTGGTTTCAGCCAGACTAGCTAGCCTGCTGCAAACCCAGACCCAGGTCTGAATCACGTCCCCTAACAGCTGTAGGCTTACCTGAAAGCAGCTAACAGAGGTGTTCTTGTCTTTAACACTCAGATGCCCAACTCCCAATGGGGGCTAAACCCAAATAAATCCATTTTACCCTGTATAAAGCTTATGCAGGGTAAACTCATAAATTGTTCGCCCTCTATAACACTGATAGAGAGAGATGCACAGCTGTTTGCCCACCCAGGTATTAACACATACTCTGAGTTAATTAATAAGTAAAAAGTGATTTTATTAAATACAGAAAGTAGGATTTCAGTGGTTCCAAGTAGTAACAGACAGAACAAAGTAAGTCACCAAGCAAAATAAAATAAAACACGCAAATCTATGTCTAGTCAAACTGAATACAGATAATCTCACCCTTAGAGATGCTTCAGTAAGTTTTTTCCTCAGACTGGACACCTTCCAGGCCTGGGCACAATTCTTTCCCCTGATACAGCTCTTGTTCCAGCTCAGGTGGTAGCTAGGGGATTCTTCATGATAGCTTCTGTTCCACCCCTTTATATATCTTTTGCATAAGGCGGGAATCCTTTGTTCCTCTGGGTTCCCACCTCCCCCCCCTTCTCAATGGAAAAGCACTAGGTTAAAGATGGATTTCAGTTCAGGTGACATGATCACATGTCACTGTAAGACTTCATTACCCCTTGCCAGCACACACACATACAGGAAGACTTGCAGGTAAAACAGAGCCATTTGCAGTCAATTGTCCTGGTTAATGGGAGTCATCAAGATTCCAAACCACCATTAGTGGCCCACACTTTGCATAATTACAATAACCCCTCAGTTATATTTCATATTTCTAGGTTCAGATACAAGAGTGGTACATTTATACAAATAGGATGATCACACTCAGTAGATTATAAGCTTTGTAATGATACCTTACAAGATACCTTTTGCATGAAGCATATTCCAGTTACATTATATTCACTTATTAGCATATTTTTATAAAATCATATAGACTGCAACGTCACAGGGACAATAGGATTGAGGTCTGTTATTTCTCACCTCTGTATTTTATTTATTTATTTAAAAACATTTTTGCTGTTAATAAGCATGTTATCTCTGGAGACACATCCACAGTTTGAGAACTGCAAAATTAAGCATCTCTGATGGTATCTTCTAGACTGAGCATTGAGTCCCATTGGGTAAATAGAAAGATTAACCTAAATAATCTATACAGAAGCACCTGGAACTCCATAAGATTGGTCCCTAACCCATGAACTATTGAAACTCATTTACAAAACTTTTCTTAAACATTACATGAATATATTGTCTCATACTATAGAATTAGAATTTATAATCCCTATTCCCTGATGAGATATCTTTGAGCTATAATGTATCTTGATTAAAACTATATTTAGATAGGTTTTTCCCCTCAAAAAGCATTTTATAAAAAAAATCTGATTTTTTTTTTAAGAAATCATTTATTTTTATCCACCCTGAGAAGAGATCATTATGATAATCTTGTCTGACCTCCTGTGTAGTTTGAACGTACTTACTGTGCAAGAGTTAAACCAGGTTTAGTGAGGAAGGTGTAATAAAATCCTTGACTGACTTCTTGAATAGAAGGATTGTAAAATATTCTTAAGTAACTTTGCCATCTTAAATTTTAAAATACAGCCATTTTGCTCTTGGCATTGTATAATTGCTTTGGTAACTTTCCTATCGGACAATCTTTCACTAGGACTTCCCTGAAAACCTGCCTCTCTCATGCATTCTTTTACTCACAAAAGTTGTAAACTGCAGAAAACGTAGACCCTTTTTAATATTGGCATAAACCATATTCTCACTATCTTAAAAATTGCCGACAGGGAAATAAGTATCCTTTTAACATTCATATATCTTGATGTAAATAGGTTTTGAATTAAACTGGAGGTTTCTTTTTAGGAGTTATCTATTGTTAGTTAATACTTTGTTTTCCCAGTGCTTGTGTCACTTTTAAAATGAAGGAGCACAACAGATTTTATTCCTTCAAGCATATAAACAAAATGGCTATTTAAAGGTCTGGCTGGAGTGGTCCAGATCAGTAGAAGTGTCCATGCATATGAGCAGTCTGAGTGGTCATTTGTATGTGCAGTCACTGTGACTTTGCACTCATAAAAAATAACTAGCCTCCTAGCTCCCACCAAGCCAATATGACTTTTTAAGCATCTGTTTTCAACAGCTGTCTACAGATTATATAGGCAGAGCTAGTAGTAGTAAGGTTGCCAGACACGTCTCGTAAGACCCTGTTTTTAGTTTCTTATAACTTTGTGAAACTTTAACCATTTAGTCTGAAATTTTCCATGCCAGGTGTCTGCCTCAGGCTGCCTCTTTTTCCCGCCAGAAAACTTCAACCAAAATGGCCTACTTGTTTCTGAGAACAAGGCTAGAGGAGGAGACATTGTTTTGCCCATGTTAAAAATAATACTGGCAACCTTTTCTTTGAATAGTTTTAGCTTTGGAGCAGGGACTTAAAATTTGGTAAGGAAATACGGTGTCTTTGTCTGAGTTGTACCTTTTGCCATCCTCATAACAACCTGCGAAACTTGATCAGGTTATAAGCCTCCAAAAAGTTGTATTTCGCACATGCTCAGTCCAGACTTTCAGTTTTAATCTCTCAAATCTCCAAAGATTGCATCCTCACTGAGCATGCCCAAGCCCATCACAGCTCCTAGTGTTGACCAGACTGTGGATGCACTATCCCCACAGAGCTGCTGAGTGTTTTCTTGCCTTCCTTGCAGCATCATGGAGGCACAGTTATGTTATAATATTAACACTTAAAAAGATGTAATATTAGGAAAAATAAGATTGAGAGATTGTCTACACGGACAGTTGGCACATAGCCAGGGTGTGAATCTACAGCTCACTAGCTTGCCGCACAGTAACTGGTCATGTGGACCCTGATACCGAGCACTAAAAGTTCTGCAGTGCACTTTAACATACTCCTATTCAACATTTAACTATGGAACTTTTAGTGCACAGTAGCAGGGTCCTCATGGCTAGTTAGTATGTGATAGGTTAGTGCACTATAGATTCACACCATGGCTTGCCATGCACTAACTAGGGTTGCCAATTTTAAAAACTGGACATTCCAGCTGGAGTGCCGGAACCTCCCCTGCACCACCTCTTCTCCCCCACCCCCCCAAGGCACCACCTCTGCCTCTTCCCCCAAGGCTCCACTCCCATCCATTCCTCTTCTCCCCCTTGCCCCCCATCGCTTGCTGCTTTCCCCCCCTGCCCAAGTCAAGAGGGACTTCCTGCCATGCTGGAGCTGGGAGCTGTAGCTGCCCAACACAGGTATGGGGTGGCCCTGGCTGACTAGGGGCTGGCATGGGTTATGACTCAGTGCTTCCCCACCTCCGCCGCCTGCAGTAATGTGACTTTGAGTGTCCGGTCAGTAGATCTGACCGGACACAGTAAGGTCCCCTTTTTGACTGGACTTTCCAGTCGAAAACGTGGCACCTGGCCACCCTAGCACTAACTTTCCATGTAAACAAGCCCTGTATTAGCTTTCTGAAACTTGTGGCTGGTATCATCCAAGGATAAAAGGGACCAGCTCCCAGAAGTAAATGAGACCTGGGATTGTGCTGGTGGTCTTTTTATTTATGGGAAGAGATGAGAAATGAAGTCTTTGCGCACTGAAGTCCTCAACTGGGAAACTCTCCCTACCCTTTGTCTCTATTCAGGGAAAGTGGAAAGGATTTAGAAGCAAGTGGACTCCTGAGGGTGGGCTCAAGCAGGTCTACAAAATTATTAGTTGTATGGTGGGAGTCCTGAACGCTGCACTAGATCTAGTTAAATGTCTGGTATGAGACCGTGACAGGTGGGGCATGTAATGTGCCTCCCAGCTTTCAATAAATAAAGTTGGAGCCTGCATCTTAAAATCCATCCTGTGTGTGTGATGTTCATTTGCCTGCATGTCCTGATCAAAACTACTTTGTCAATAGAGAGTGAATGTGTTTTTACAAATTGTTAAAAAGCAGTGGAAGCTCTGAGTTTCAAAGATTACTTACAACACTTTATTTTTGGGATTTTAGAAAACACACATTAAGTAGTGAAATATGAGGAGAAAAATTCAGTTATAAGGTAATATTGTTTGACACATTCTTGTACAAAAGCTGTGACTACAGTATTTCAAGTAATGATGCTAAAATAAACTGTGGCCCTATAGTATATCGTGAAGATTTTTTAAATTTTGGTTGAAGGCTTGTTTTTTTTCAGTAGTTACACTTGATTTTCTTCAAAGATTACTTTCTATAACTAGTACATTGATGTAATGTTTCATCATACTCTGAACTGAAAAATACATGCATCGCTTATTGCGATCACAAAAATGTCTATCACTGTAATATTTCTGTGTGGAAAGAACATATTTACAATAGAACCTGTAATAAAAGGGCTTTGCTTAAGATTTGATATGCAGCAATTCACCATTGGAACTTTAAATCATGCTAATAAGCCCTTTGATTGATTGATGCTTTAGTTTTAGATAGCTTATTAAGCAAGCAGTAACTTTTGCAATTTTCATAGCATTAGGAATCTGAAACTGTAATAAAGCTCACATACAAACCATCCATGACCTTTCTTTTTTATGGAACAGAATCCATATTCACCATGTTTCTGAAGCTGAGTACTAAGCCAAGAAATTTCTCAAAAAAACTACTGTAAATTCCAAAGCCTACACTCATACTTTATTTGCATATGTTGCAGAAATAGCATCCCTTGTCACTGGAAACTTAGGAACACATGTTTTCAAATGTTCAAGCTGGTGAGAGTTTTACACTTCTGTGTGTCTTGTATGATGCATGGGTTCAATGCTAACTAATCGCACACCTGTTTTGGATAGTAAATTAAATGCTGAATAGCTCTAGTGTTTTTTGCCTTAGCATGTGGTCTACTCTATCAGCACAAATATTTTTGTGACTAAAGAGAGTTTTTGCAGTGAGAGGTTTAAACAACTATATCTCATGTGAGGTCCAATCTTTAAAGTAAATTTTTTTAAATGTTTTAGGGGTAGTATGTTTTAATTTGGTGGCTGAAAAATATATTAGCTGCTGCAAACAGCACATTGTACTTCTAGCTTCACAGATGTATACATATGTATGTTTAATGAAGATAATTGAAGAAATACTTGCTGAATGCTTACTACCTCGAGTTACTACTAGAAATAGAGTTTAATTCTTTAGTAAAAATAACTCGGTGATAATCTGCTGCCTTTCTGGTGGTGGTCTGTGTTGACAAGCATTTGACTAAAGGCTCAGTCCCAGTAAGCAGGTCTCTTGCTTTCAGTGCTGGCAAGGATTGGGAGTGTCTTGGAGCCAGTGTCCTAGAAATGGGAGGAGAAGGCAGTGCCTCAAAATGCAACACTTCAGTTTGATGAAGGAGAATCATTCAGATGTTTCAAAGGGAGTACATTATTTGGATTCTGTCCTGACTCTCTGTTACTAGCATGCTATGTGATTTGTGAGCATCTTCCTCAACTTCTCTGTGCCTCTTCTGTAAAATAAGTATACCCAACTTTAAAGTAGTGATGTAAGGCCTTGGATGCAAGGCACTGTTATTTGGTGTCTTCTGCTTACTGTACAGAGCTATATGCGTTTATGCTTCTATATAAATGCTGTACATGCAGAGGTTATGACTAACAAACCACATCAGGATCTTGCCCATGGAAGTACTTAAGTGTTAGTTGCAAACCAGTTTTATTGTGTCCACTGCTTAGAGTAGGTTGGCTCTGCAGGCCTACTTATGCCCTGAACTGTTTCCTATTCTATTTTTTTTGTTCAAAAATATGTTTAGCATTGTTAAATATGTTAACATTATTATTGCATAATAATTTTGGCAAGTATTGGGAAAATTAGATACGCCTAACATCTGAATTGCATATAAGTGATATTTTCTTTTTGTTTGCAGGACTTAAATACTATCTATTCTTATCTTCATGGAATGGACATATTGTCACATCTCAGGGAACATCAGCTAAGGTAAAGGATCGGGGAGATAGCATAGTCCAGTACAAATTATATCCTATTTAACTTTCTGTTGCAAATGCTCTAATAATATGTGTATTCCAATTATCTTCGCACATATGAAATAAGAGGCAAACAAAACAGCACAAAATATGCATCAGAAGTACCTCTGTTCTTATACTGTTGCTATGGTTAATCCCAGTGTGTAGGAGTGATTTAAACACTCAGAGAATATGTTGTGTGTTATCTATTTGGATAATGAAAATTTCATTTAAGTTTGAAGTTATGGTTCAAGAAGCAAAGCCAAATTTCTAGTCTTTCATATGACTTCCACTGATACTTAAAGAAAGTGATATTGCTGAAAGATTAATAGATTAAAAACATTTTTAGAGTTTAAAATCTAAATTAAAATGTCATTTTTCTCAGAATAATGTCTTCAAGTGCTCGCTATGAAAGATACAAGGGCAACCAAGTTCTTTTTTGGTAAGTACATTTAAGCCACAATCATCACCCTCATAGTGGAGAAATCTAGTGCTTGCTTGCATGTCAAATTATATGTGTCATCACAGATCCTAACGAGTGCCCCCTCCTGATCACCGACTAGGATTGTTGTGAGGGGAATCCAAGCTTCTGTGCTCTGGATTTCCAGGCTGTTACAAGTTCCTGGAGCTTTTTGTCCATTGCCTAATCTCAGGGTCCCTAGGTGCACTCTCTTAGGGTGCAGACTTTCTATCTGCACCTTGAGTGTTGGAACCCCTCTGGGTGCAGCACTGACCTTCAGACTCCTTGTTAATTAAATACACCCTTTTCCCAGAACTTCACCCCAAAATGTGTGAAGCTTTTTTAGATTTACAGTGTTAACTCACTCAGGGGCATGCAGTAGTTGTGAAGCAGTCAACACAATACATGCACACATTGCCAAGGCTAACATCTTTATGTTCTTTTATCCTTACTCACGTAAAGCACAGGAGAATACAGATCATACAAAACTGTAAATGTCTGTCACTTCCTAGCTTGTCCTTCCCTTGTGAGACCTTGGAGGTTCAGGAAAGTAGGCAGGCAGAGTCCTCTATCCCCTTGCCTGCCCTGCCCTGCAGCAACCAATCTCATCTTACTCTGGTGCAAAATGGCTCACTCACCCTCCCTTTATAGACTCCTGCTGGGGTCACCTGCTTCTTTTGTTCTGCCTCCTGGTAACTTTCCTTTACTTCCAATCCCCACCTCCATCAGACAAGAGGAGGAAGTATCTTTTACCAAGTAGAGCTATCCCATAGACTCAAGGTGTGTTTCACTTTGAAAAGACCATTGTTGAGTGCTTATCATTCACCATTGTCTCTAGCCTAGCAGATATCTGACACAGCCCTGCTAACTCATGGGTGATCCATCTACATACAGGCTTTCCATGATAGTAACTTCATGTTACAATTTCATAAAATCATCCATAATTCAGAAGTGGTACAGAATAAACCAACAAATTGTCATATATGTACACTTTGTCTTACTGTTATTGTAAATACAAAATACTGCAACATTTAAGGTTGACAAAAGTAATTAAAAGTCTATTTGAGAGACAAGGTGGGTGAGGTAATATCTTTTATTGGACCAACTTCTTTTGGTGAGAGACAAGCTTTAGAGCTTACACAGAGCTCTTCTTCAGGTGACCTTGGGGAAAAAAGTTCAAAAACTGCAAACTCGTAAAAGAGAAGGGGTTTGAAGTGAAGGACATTGGGGAACTGAGGGACAACATCTAAGAGAGGTGCTGTCTGCAAAAGATTGGATCCTCTCTCTAGGACAGGACATGCTAGGAAACTGTTCAGAGACAATAGGAAATCTGTATTAGAAAAGAGAAACTAACTAATATAGAAATGTAAAGCCTGAGATTGCATCTTTGTTTATTTTCTATATAACTTGTATGTATTTCTTTTCCTTACCATTTCATCTTTGAATCTCATGATTTTTCTATTAAATAAACTTTGTGTTTATTTTTACCACAAGCAGGTCTCTGGTGTGCAAACTTTGTGGAGTGTGTCCCTCCAAAGTGAACTGATAATAGGGGACAGGTTTCATTCGTTTGGGGGAGATGAAAGGAAAAAGTCTGAGAGTGTGGTGGTTAAGAACTCGGGGAGATGGATTTGGAGGGTACTTGGGACCGGAGGGGGTGGTTGAGGTCACCGTGCAAGGAGTAACTAGGCTGGTGGAAGGTTGAGATCTTTATCATAGAATATCAGGGTTGGAAGGGACCTCAGGAGGTCATCTAGTCCAACCCCATGCTCAAAGCAGGACCAATCCCCAACTAAATCATCCCAGCCAGGGCTTTGTCAAGCCTGACCGTAAAAACCTCTAAGGAAGGAGATTCCACCACCTCCCTAGGTAACCCATTCCAGGGCTTCATCACCCTCCTAGTGAAAAAGTTTTTCCTAATATCCAACCTAGACCTCCCCCACTGCAACTTGAGACCATTGCTCCTTGTTGTGTCATCTGCCGCCACTGAGAACAGCCGAACTCAATCCTCTTTGGAACCCCCTTTCAGGTAGTTGAAAGAAGCTATCAAATCCCCCCTCATTCTTCTCTTCTGCAGACTAAATAATCCCAGTTCCCTCAGCCTCTCCTCACAAGTCATGTGCTCCGGCCCCGTAATCATTTTTGTTGCTCTCTGCTGGATTCTTTCCAATTTTTCCACATCCTTCTTGTAGTGTGGGGCCCAAAACTGGACACAGTACTCCAAATGAGGCCTCACCAATGCCGAATAGAGGGGAATGATCATGTCCCTCGATTTGCTGGCAGTGCTTCTACTTATACAGCCCAAAATGCCGTTAGTCTTCTTGGCAACAGGGGCACACTGTTGACTCATATCCAGCTTCTTGTCCACTGTAATCCCCAGGTCCTTTTCTGCAGAATTGATGCTTAGCCAGTCGGTCCCCCGTCTGTAGCAGTGCATGAGATTCTTCCGTCCTAAGTGCAGGACTCTGCACTTGTCCTTGTTGAACCTCATCAGATTTCTTTTGGCCCAATCCTCCAATTTGTTTGTCACTCTGAACCCTATCCCTACCTTACAGCGTATCTACCACTCCTCCCAGTTTAGTGTCACCTGGCAAACTTGCTGAGGGTGCAATCCACGCCAGTAGGCTGACTACTGGTGGCAGAGCTCCGAGCCACCATAGCAATATAGCATTAAGACACCCAAAGTTACAAGCAAGTTGGTGATAGAACCCCTTACTGGTCTCAGTGATTCCCAAAGCATCACAGTTTGAAAGCTTGTCTTATTGGACCAATTTCTGCTGGTGCAAGAAAGATATTACCTCACCCACCTTGTCTCTCTAATATCCTGGGATCAATGCAGCTACAACAACACTGCAAATAAGTATATTAGTAACTCTGAAAATTAAGTGGTTGTACAAATATATTGGTTGAGATTTTCAGAAGTACCTACAGAATTGGACCACATAGCTCACATTAAAAGTGTGTGCGTGTGCACGCGCCTCCAAAATATATTTTTCAAATGTATTTAGATGACACATGAAGAAAACCTGACATGCTCATGGACATGGTATTGGTGATGCAGTAGATGGCATCCTTCCCTTGGAGTTGGTACTGACCAGTTCCTCTTCATGTTGTGAGGGGTCTTGATCCTAGGGCAAGCACTCTAGCACTGGGAACTTAAACATTAGATCTGACTGCTATTGGTATTTAAAAATCCGGTGGCACTTTAGAAATAGCTAGGTATGTTAGTTCTAGTGTATTTGCTAAACTCCTGTTTGAACAATTAAATAGTTTATCTAATTTCATCCCATAGTTTGTTGTGGGATATATTTTTTTTTTTCTCGCATCCTGTCCTAAACTTATTGTGCACTATTAAAATGCTAAAGAATTTTAGTACAGGGTGAAATCATTCTTGTATATGTAGTTGTAACATGCTTTGGGATGAAAATGTTTTAAATACAAGTTAATATAATTTTATTTTTGAATATTCATTTTTAAATTGGCTCAAAATATTCTAAGGTTTAGGGTAAAAGTTAATTTCAGCTTAAAATTCTGCACAGGCCATTCCATTTCAATATAAATGAATACTCATAAAATGTTAATTTGTGGCAGTGTATCAGCAATGCTCTTGGACTTCAATCTACAGTCTAAATCTTCAGTATGGTAAAATGTGGAGCTTCAGTACCAGAGTGATAACTTATATAACATATTTTATATTGCTTTCAAATAGATGACAATATCAGTTATTTTGATTTTCTTTCCTACAGTTCAGACACTATTGCCAGATGTTGGTATATTCTTCTTTCTGGATCTGTCCTTATGAAGGACTCCATGTTTTTACCACCATGCAGGTATGTACAGGTTAATTTAACTGCTTAAAGGGACACAATCAACATATACTTCCTTGCATATGTTAAAAAGACTGCCTTAATTTTTTCACTTTCAGTAACTTAAAAATAGAATTTAGTTTTCAATTATTTTCAATTTTCTCTCAGATGAAACATTGAAGATCAATTGTAGCTTTCAATTTACCAGGCTCCCTTTTTAGTTCTCAGTGTGTTAGAGTTCACATAGCAAACACTGCATCAGAGGTACTCTTAATTAAAAATGGCTCCTGTTGACTATATTTGAAATTTAGGGAAAAGTTTGTTTTTGTTTTGGGCTCTTTAATAAAATCTTATTTTTACAAAATCTAAATTTTGGACTATATGAGTTGACATTGTCCTTTTTCTCTTCACAAATGTGACTGCGTAATAGTCTATTCCATGTGATTTGGGATTATAGTCAATAGCAATATGTGATTTTTATATGAAGTAAAAGAGGATTGGTGTCAGTCACAGTGAAAACATGACAAAAGTCTTACTACATTTCAAATTTGGAGCACAATGAACATTAGGTGACCTGTTTAAACTGGAGCATAACAGCTGATTTAGGGTTAGGGTTAAACCTGGCTGCCCTGTGATATTCTGCTTGATCTTGTATATCATTCTGAATTAGGGTGAACAGATGTCCCGTTTTTAAAGGGACAATCGCGTTTTTGGGGACTTTTTCTTATATAGGCGCCTATTACCCCCCACCCCTGTCCCGTTTTTTCACAGTTGCTATCTGGTAACCCTATTCTGAATTTTTACTTCACTGTGTTATGAAGCCATACCTGGCATATTTGGGTTCATGATACATCTTCAGGAATTGTAGTTGAAAAGCATCAGATTTCCAGTCTGGAGGAGGAGGTAGAATTTAAGATTAATGGCTTCTGTATGAAGAAGCAACTTGACTGTGTCTGATGCTCTGTATGGAAGTTGTTAATTTCCTTGTATGTTTGGAATCTGTGTGTCGGGTGTGGAGAAAAGGGTGAAAACTTGTCCTACTAATATAGTGAAACAATAGCAGTGTAAATCTATAGCAGTATAGCCTATGTCAGCATGAAGGCCATGCTCGTACAAATTTGTGTCAAAGTATGTCCATTGACGCCATATCTTTTATAATTTCAAAAAGCGGTCTTATTGAAGCAAATGAGAAATCCTTGAGATTTTGCTCCCCTTCAGAGGTAGTACTGTTTATTTTGTGACTGCCGATGCCCACAAACAGGAAAGACATTAGATCCTGATGCTGCAAACTGTTAAGCATTGAAGTCAAACCTAAAGTTTTGCATTGTTTTGTTTGAGTGCAGTTATGTAACAAAAAAAAATCTACATTTGAATGTTGAACTTTCATGACAAAGAGAGTGCTCTACAGTACTTGTATGAGGTGAATTGAAAAATACTGTTTCTTTTGTTTATCATTTTACAGTGCAATTATTTGTCATAAAAATAATAATATAAAGTGAGCAGTGTACACTTTATATTCTGGGTTGTAACTGAAGTCAATATATTTGAAAATGTAGAAAAACATCCAAAAATATTTAATACATTTCAATTGGTATTCTATTGTTTAACAATGCGATTAAAACTGCGATTAATCTCGATTAATTGTTAATCACATGAGTTAACTGCGATTAATCGACAGCCCTAATTATTTTTCTTAATCTGTTACTCAGATGTTTGCTTTTCTTTATGTAAATTCTCTGTCAAAATAGTGTTTTGACACTATCTAGTTTATCAGTAATGCAAATTAGTTTTGGGATGGGACTCTCAGGAGTTTGAAATTGATTGAATACTTCATCAGTCATTCAAGGATAAAATTGACAAAATAGATATATAGGAAAAGTTACAGGACACATGATTTCTTCAGAATGAGATGCTTGGGACAACCAGTTTAAATAGATTGTTGTTCACCATCCTCATTGTAGGACAGAGCTGATTAACTACAGTGCCTCCTGATGCTATATCTTGCCAGTTTTTTTCATTATGTCAACTGTTAATTTTTTTTTACACCAGAGAGAACATATTAAGTGACTGCTCTTTAGCTTTTTAGAAACCAAATCTTAGCACTTGCCCTCAGACTGTGGAAACAAGTTTTTAACAAGGAGAAGGTGAACTTGGTGCATTTTAACTGGATTATCTTAATATATATAGCTAAACATTAGCAAAGCCTCTGTGAACTACTATATATATTTTTCCTGTTTGTCTATGTAATTTATGTGTATACAAGTGAACCATTAATTAATGCATACACTGCTGCCCTTCTCTTGGAGCCATTGAAAAGGAATTTATCCCCCAGAGGATTCTACTTGTTATGTCTCTTGCCTCCTATGACAGCTTGGTGGTGAAGGTGGCCTTTGCTAGCATTAATTGCTGAGCTTTGGTGCTGGGTTTTTTTGGTGAAATGGTTTGCCAGCTCACAACTGCAACCAGTCAACTTGTGGTTTGCTACCGTTTGATTTCTCTTTTATAAGAGAAATGCCAGGAGTTTAAAAGTTAGTCCACAAAGGTGTAGACCTGGCTTGACAACCAGTCTGGGCAGCCTTTGATGTCAGTGAGTTGATGGGAAGTGCTGTTGCCTCAAGAATGAATCTGCTTCAGGCTCAAGGTCTTAGGTTGCAAGCTGTTTGGGGAAGGGAGCGGGAGCTTCTGTAACAGGGTATAGTATTTATTACAGTGGAACCTGGATTTGATATGGGCTTCTGGAGAATAGGTTATTGTGCTGTGACCTCTGCTTTTTGTGTTGAGTAGTATTGTTTGTCACCTCATGTTCCCATCTGTTTGTATCTGCCTGTTGTCTCTTGTCTTCTATTTAGATAAGTTCTTTGTGGGGCACGGACCATGATCCATGACAGGAGCACCTGGGTGCTACTGCAAGAAAAATAATAAATAATGGGTGCCACTTTAATGCTAATAAGTTATTCTCTTTTCTCACCAATGCAGACTAGTAAGTTATTAAACTGAGATCCAGACAAGCAGCAGCAATGAATGAGTGTACTGGAAATTTTGGTACCATTGTGCATGCCCGCACGCACACACTGTATTTACATCTGTGCACTCAAATTTTATGGTAAAATTACAGGACTGAAATGTTTTTGAGCTTAGTATCTAACTAGAGGCAGGAAATTAAACTCTCAACCATTCTGGAGTGAAGTTCAGCAATGCCTGAAGTTTGTCACAAGTGGATATGTGCATAAAGCCTAGATAAAGACTGCATTGAAATGGTGTGTTTACCTGAATTTAAGGAGTGAATGATTTAAGTGACTTATGTAAAAAAAATAAATTGCAAGTCTTCCATAAATTATTAATGAGATTACAACTGCTTATGTGGTGGATAATGAGGGAAAGCGGCTGCCAGACTATAATAAGGGTAAGAATGTTCTGTTGTATGAAACTGTTTACAGTCTAAATCATGTGCTTCTTGGTGTTTTTTGGGTCTACTTAGTTAGTGAGATCATCTGGAAAGAAAATGAACATTTTTTCCTTTTGGCTAATGAGACAACGTGTATGATGTACAAAAGGCTTGAAGGAAAAAAAATAATTGGAGCTCAACCACCACAATGAAATTAACAACAGTATTTTTATTATTTAAGTATGAGAATGAAAAGCTTCAGAGATTTTGGGCTCTTCTATAATCACATAAAACATTACAATTACGTTTTGCTCTTCTAAGGAGAATGTAAAACTTTTCTGTGAAAAGAAAAAAATGGGTGCAAAAGAATTGAAGTATTTCTACACACAGTCAGGTGGCACTTAAAGAAATGAAATTGCTATTAGAAACACTGTGTGCTTGGCCTGGCCTGCAAAAGATATTTGCTAAGAAAGGAAAAGTTTAATGTACAAACTTCAGTCAGGCTCTGCACAGCACTCTGATCTTAATTTAGCATTTTAGAGCAAATTTTCTCATTAACTATGTACTCTAGATCAGTGGTTCTCAACGAGGTGTGCGCGCATCCATAGGGGTACTCAGAGGTCTTCCAGGGGACGCATTAACTCATCTAGATACCTCTACCTCGATATAACGCTGTCCTCGGGAGCCAAAAAATCTTACCGCGTTATAGGTGAAACCGCGTTATATTGAACTTGCTTTGATCCACCGGAGTGTGCAGCGCCGCCCCCCTGGAGCACTGCTTTACCACGTTATATCCAAATTTGTGTTCTGTCGCCTCACGTTATATCGAGGTAGCGGTGTATTTGCCTAATTTTACAACAGGCTACATGAAAAGCACTAGTGAAGTTAGTAGAGACTAAAATTTCATACAGTGACTTATTTATACTGCTCTATATACTATACACTGCAATGTAAGTACAGTGTTTATAATCCAATTGATTTATTTTATAATTATATGGTAAAAATGGGAAAATAAGCAATTTTTCAGTAATGTGCTGTGACACGTTTCTATTTTTATGTCTGATTTTGTAAGCAAGTAGTTATTAAGTAAGGTGAAAGTTGGGGTATGCAAGACAAATCACACTCCTGAAAGGGGTACAGTAGTCTGGAATGGTTGAGAGACACTGCTCTAGATACATTTAAAGAGTCACATTGCGCTCATATTTGTGATTAAGAGATCATGTGTGATTATGATGGAATACTTAGGCACTGAGATTTTCAAATCCTCTTTACTGAGTAAGTGTGTGTTTGGAATATACAGAATATAAGTATATTAATATATTGCTATGTGTACTGTTTACACTGTCATACCTGTTAGATAATAAAAAACGCATTGTTTTACGCACTAGATTTTGAGACCTGTATGAGTCTAGAGAAAACTGTATTGTGACAGAAGGTAAAGATTTCATGCTAACTTACATATTTTAGTATGGGTATTTATTTAAAGAAGCTCTGTTTCTTTGTACTTTTTTAGTGTTCTAAATCTTGATTGTTTATAAACACCTCAGCTCTTCACTTCAGTTGATGATGTTATATCTTTTTATTTTTTTATTTATTTATTTTTTTAAAAAAGGCTTGGCTAAGATAGAATGCCAATAATATTTGAACAAAGAAAGAATGAAAGATATAAACCATCAGAAATGACAAGAAGACTACAGAAGTATGAGTAACAATGGACCATGTCTAAAGCCAAAAGATTTCAGATTTTATAATGAAATAGTCAAGTTGGTGCTCCCTTTCCTTTGACAATACAAGTGCGTATCCGAAACCAACAGTCTAAAATCCTTATGCTCAGATTGCACACTGTGAGAGCTTCAATGTGAATGAAAGATTAACCATTTATGAATATTGTGCCCTATATAGTAGTGTGGTACATTTCAGGTTCCTTTTTGTCATTTGAGGACGTTTTCTCTCTCTATATGCCATACAGTGAAGTTGCACATTTTAGAACTGTCACTATTTAACTTTTCTTGTGAAGTAGTGCCTTGGATAATTTTGTTTTCTTGAGCTTTATAGAATCTACACAGTCTACTCAGGTCTCTGCCATCCCTTACTTTGCCTTGCAGGTTAATACTTGGTGTACCCCAGTCCCCAAGTTCCTTTGAAGCGTACCTCTGTAGTGTCCAGCTCCTGTCACTGGACATTAACAGTAATTACCAGGTTTGCTATTCCAAAAGGAATAGTATACACACAGCTTGATTGGTACAACTCAGGATCAGGTCCTTAATAACATTACAGCACTGAAATATATTTACAGTGAATCAATCATAAGTTTATTATCAAAGGTTATATTTAAAAGTATTGTGAATAAAAATAAGTGAAAACATGGTTACACATATAAAACACAACCCCAGGTCTATACTTAATGGTTACTTTTCCTATTTATTAAAGTAGATTTTCTCCCAAGGATACAGTCTCTGACAGAGCTGCTGATTTTCAGTAACCAGATCACAGGTTTTCCCATGCCCTTCAAGGGGTTTCCTCAGTAAATAGATGATCAAATGTCTGTCTTGTCTCCAGTTATAGTCCAGTAAACGTTCGATATGCCCTTTGTTTGTTTTCCAGTGTCCTACCCCCCCATGTTGACTTCATATCCTCATGTTGACTTGGAATGCAAATGTAGCTCCTGTTGTTTTGATTTACAATGCTTAATTTACATCAGAGATCGGTATAGACACATAGCCATGCTTTGTCTGGCAGAAAACCTATTATAATCAATACATATATTTTACAGTGATATTTATGACCAGCCTGACACCAACTTTCATTTAGATACCTTACAGTACTCTATTTATAGATAAATACCATGAAAGAGATGTGTTAGGTGTGGTGAATGTGTCAGGCCTGATGGGAGTTGCTGACACAGAGTAGTGAACTTTGTTGGCAACGGTGGGCCTCTTTATCACACTGATGGTGACTGGAAGTTAAATAAACAAATATTTTACATGTAGACTACATTTTAGTTTCAAATTTCATATAATCAAGTTGCTAATGGAATTAACTATTCTAATATTTAAAATAATTTAATTCAGTACTTACAAAGCACATTGCATCTTCAAAGCACTGTGCCAATGTTTGCCAATTTTAAAAAGTAATATGAGGAAAGAAAAGTACTTGAGATGCTGCCTGTTGACCCTGGCTCATTTGTTGAATTATCTGTTTAAAATAAAATATTCAGAACGCACAGGAGGAGGTTGAGCCCACACAATATAACTCCCCTCTCCTTCTGACCCTGTGAAAACACACCTGTGCAAAGGCCACGTGTTTTGTGCTCTGTAGTTCTTAGGTGATAGGCAAGGAGCAAGTGGACCTTGAGAAGAGCTATTTTTTTTATTACATCAGGCCTCAGCAAAGATTTTTGGTATAACAGAAGACTCTCTTTCGTATGCACACTCCCACTATATACTCCCAACCCATCCATGAGAGGTTTTGGCCTGAGAATGGCCAGGGATTGCATGGTAGCACAGTTTTTCGGAGAGCCATGCTGTCATGGGTGTTGAGCAGGGGTGGACAAACTTTTTGGCCCGAGGGCCACATTGGGGTTGCACAACTGTATGGAGGGCCGGGTAGGGAAGGCTGTGCCTCCCCAAACAGCCTGGCCTCTGCCCCCTCTCACTTCCTGCTCCCTGACTGCCCCCTCAGAACCTCCAGCTCATCCACCCCCCGCTCCTTGTCCCCTGACCACCCCCTCCCAGGACCCCTGCCCCCTATCCAAACCCCCTGTCCCCTGACAGCCCCCCCGGGACTCCCACCCCCTATCCAACCGCCCTCTGATCACTTCCCCTGGCCCCTAACTGCCCCCTGAGATCCCACCTCCTTATCCAACCCCCCCTGCTCTCTGTCCCTTGACTGCCCTCCTGACCCTATCCACATCCCCACCCCCTGACAGACCGCCCCAGGACTCCCAGTCCCAACCCTCCCTGTTCCCCAACCCCTGACCGCCCCCCCCCCGAACCTCAGCCCCATCCAACCGCCCCCTCCTCCCTGACTGCCCCCCAGGACCTCCCGCTCTCTTACCCAATCCCCCCACTCCCGCCCCCTTACCAGCAGCAGGAGCTTGCAGCTGCGACACTCAGCCAAAGGCAGCTGCGCTCCCCACGCTGCCCAGCGGGAGCGGCGGGCCAGAGTGCGGCCCGCGTGGCTGCGGGGGAGGGGCTGGAGATTAGGCTCCCCGGCCGGGAGCTCAGGGGCTGGACAGGATGGGTCCGCGGGCCGTAGATGGCCCACGTCTGGTGTTGAGGGTCTGAGCAATAGTTTGGAGCCACTTAAGCCTGTGTGTGAATGACCTGAAGGTCGTGGGCTTTCTCTATAGATTTTGAGAATTGATTAAGTTGAGGTACCTTGGTCCCTGCATGGGAAAGCAAACCTTCCTTCCTCCCTTTATTCCCCTCCGCTTCATTCAGTGGCAACTACACAAACTTATTATTGCATATGGCTAGGGTATGGAGCTTTGTTTAATTTGCCTCTCCCCCAGCTTTTCAAGTGGAGAGTAAACTCTAAGCTATCTTGTATTGGGGAGTAATATTGGAGAAAGGTAATACTTCATAAAAGGCTTGGAAAGGATGTTTGTATTTGCAATTATCATTGAAGATACAACACCAAACAAGGCTATATTTTGGGGGAGGGATTGCGAGGGAGGCAGCACGGGATTGTACTGCATCCTGGGAGCTATCAAAAATAATACTGATCAGACTTCAGTTATTTTCATAGTACATCATTGTACAGCTAGAATAGCTGAGTCTAGTTGAAGAGAACACGGTTTATTAAATTCAGAAAAGCTGCTTGGTCTTATTGTACAATATGAACATCTCCTAGATTAAAAAAAATCAGTCAAATTATTAATCCATTGGGTCTTGCATTTCTGACCCAAATAGCTTTGTTTGGGATTGTAAAATATAAAAGCAGTAGCTGCTCTGTATTAAAATATTCTGGTGGGAGGAGTTGCAGGGGTGGTATGGGGAAGGAGTAAGAGGAGAGAAAGCTAATGTTAGCTGTGAGTAATGAAAATTTTTCCAATTCTTGCTTAGAGAATTACTGTAGACTGAAAACAAATGTTGTACAATGTATAAAACTGCTTTTTAACTATCTTTCAAGACAGCTCTTTTCCTAATACTCTACTCAGAAGAAATTGTAAATGTAGGAATAAACCTCTTCAGGGGTAAACTTCTGTCTCCTTTATAGACTAAGACACAGTAAAGAGAGAGAAACAAGGCATCGACACTAAATTGGACAGACACTAGGTGTAGCAGTTAACTGTCATCTAACTTTTTTATTTTCAATTATTAGGCACGTGTCACGGGGTGCAGTCCTCATTGCCAGACTGGTGCCACTCCTGGTTATTCTGGGGATTAGCTCAGTGCAAACCCCCATGTCTGTGGTCTGCACCCCATCACTCTGTCTCTGCTCCCGCCTCTGGCTCCTTTCTCAGCTCCCAGAACCTCAGCGCCCTCTTTGCGACTTAGTCCTCTGAATATCCCCTTCCTGGGGGGTGCGTGTCACCATCCTATTGTCCAGCCACTTCCCCAAGGGACAGTGGGGGGACCCAGCCCTGCCCTCTACTCCGGGCCCCAGCCCAGGGACCCTGTAAATAGAAGTTTCCTGCTGCTCCTCTGTAATGTCCATCAATGATGCTGTATTTCCCTGGGCCACTTCCCTTTCATCCTACCACCTTCTTCGCCCTCACCTCAGGGCACTCAGCTGCTCAGTTTCAGGAGCCAGCCATTGCTTTGTGCAGCGTCCTTGCAGTTCTCTCAGTCCTCCACGGACACAGTCCTTACTTCCTGGGCTCCCAGCAGCAACTGACTCTACTCTGCCAGTGCCCTCAAGCTCTCTTTTATGTGACCCTACTGGGACTGGATTGGTTGCTCCCTGCAACTCCTCCCTGATTGGCTGTGCTTCCCACAGCTTCTCTGGGCTGCTTGGAGGTTTCTTCTCCATTGATCCTTTTGGGGCAAGGCATGGTTAACCCCTTTTATGCCTGTGTGGGGGAGCCATATCTAAATATTTGTTTTTATTTGCAGCTACTATGGAAGGAAATCTAATTTGCCTCTGGAAATCTGAATCTATTATTTATTTTCTCTAATGAATTATGTGGAAAAGAGGGTTTGGAGCACATAATGGAAAATATGGTCATTATGAATGACATCTCTTGAAAAATAAAATGTTTTATACATGTGAGAATCTTTGAAATGGAATTTGTTGATCCTTCTGAGTTTAAAAAAAAAATCCAAATGTTCCTGTTCTTTAAAAAAGGCATTACTTGTAGATTTGTTTATAAGATGCACTTACCTATTAAACATTCACTGCTATTCTAAGTTTTTGGGGATATCAGGGAGATTCTGTTAATTCATAGTTGAGAAAAGTGATTGTCTTTGCAAACTAAGTCTGAAAGGGCAAATGCATTGCTGTAGATATGCTGAATGTTTGCTGGAATGTGTGTTATGCATTAGACACATTCTTGATCTCTCAGGGTATGCACAATGTGCCCAGCCATTTGATGGTGTCATCATCAGCCAGGTGGAGAGCCGGTAGACCACTGTCAAAATAAATCAGTGGACACTCGTTAAGGATACGCGACTGTAGTGAATCGGCCTGACTCCCGACGGCCCCTGAGAGGGAGGAGCCAGAACAGGCCCCCAAGTGGGCGGAGCCACCGCCACCTGTTCCCGCCCCCCGGAAGTGGGCGGAGCCACCGGCACCTGTTCCCGCCCCCCGGAAGTCAAGGGGCGGGACAGGAAGTATAAAAGTCAAGCCCCAGCACTCAGTTGGAGCCCAGCGGCCGGAGAGGTCAGACGCTCCTGCTCGGGCTCCTGGTAAACCGCTCCTGCCCCGAGCCAGGTATCCTGCCGCTGCCGGACCGAACCTCCCCAGAGCCAGGTACCCCGAGGCGGACTGGCCGAGCCTCCCCAGAGCCAAGTACCCCGAGGCGGACTGGCCGAGCCTCCCCAGAGCCCGGTACCCGGACGCCGACGGACCGAGCCTGCCCCGAGAGCGGTACCCCGAGGAGCGACCCGAGACCGGAGGAGCTGCCCGACCTAGACCGCCCTCAGCAAGACGAGGAGCCCATGGTGTGGGACCCCGCTGCCGAGCCCGGCGAGGAGCAGGTACCCATGGAGGAGGAGGAGATGGGAAGTGGCCCGGGGAATGCCGACCCCGAACCGATGTCAGTGTGTTGCGGGCAGGATCCCCACTGACCCCGCGGCAGACAGACTGCTGCGGATAGGGCCCCGGGCTGGAACACAGTGGAGTGGGTGGGCCTGTGTTCCCCCCTGCCACCCCACGCCGGGTGGCAGTCTCTCCTTCTCCCCGCCTAGGGCAAGGACTGCCCCAAAGCGCTCAGCTCCTGCTACCAGGACCTGCGCCCCCGAACTATTGTTTGTTGCCCCGCCCTGACTAAGGGCCTGGGCATCCTGAACTTGTTTGCGCTCAGCCCTGCCGTAAGGGCCTGAGCCCCTGAACTTTTGTTTGCTGCCCCGCCCTGACTAAGGGCCTGGGCTCCTTGACTTCGTTTGCTGCCCCGCCCTGACTGAGGGCCTGGGCTCCTTGACTTTGTTTGCTGCCCCGCCCTGACTGAGGGCCTGGGCTCCCTGACTTTGTTTGCTGCCCCGCCCTGACTGAGGGCTTGG
>NW_020664980.1:6366686-6372407 GCF_002925995.2 Terrapene triunguis
TTTGCTGCCCCGCCCTGACTGAGGGCTTGGGCTCCCTGACTTTGTTTTTTTGTTTGGCTCAGCTCCTACGGCAAGGACCTGAGCCCCTTGACCCCTGCTTTATTGCCCGCTCGGACCAAGGGCCTGGGCGTCCCCCTGATTGCCTTACAACGGCTCAGCTCCTGAGGGAAGGACTGAGCCCTGAGATTGTGTTCTTGCCCAACCCTGAGGCAAGGACTGGCGCCCAAAAACCCCTCACCCTACGTGTTAGGTGCCCTGCCCTGACTGAGGGCCGGGGCTTACCTAGTCGCGGTATTGGCTCAGCCTGCAGGGAGGCTCTGAGCCCCTCGGACCCTTGTGTGTGGCCCCGCACTGAGCTAGCGTTTGGGGCCGGTTTAACCTTGTGCTTTTGTTTAGCCCCTGCCTGAGGGGCGGAGCCTCGAGACCTTCGGAACCGGAGGACCGACTTGGGGGCCGTGTAGTGACTCGGCCTGGCTCCCAACGGCCCCTGAGAGGGCACAGCTCCCGCACCGGACAATTACAGCGACATAGTCTGAAGTTGAGTGCCGCTATATGATAGGGCCATTAGAAAAACCCCATTTAAAGAGATTGGCCGCACAATTGCCCGGTCCTGTTCGAAACTGGTTCAGAGATGACGACAGGTGCCTTGGCATATCAAAACCTGGTGGACAGACGGTGGGTCAGTGATGAGAGAATGATTAACTACTGTCGTCACTGACCATTCGGTGCACCAGTTAGATTCCACTGTCATGTCCTGTGGTAGCATAAATTACTATAAAGGGCATCTAGAAGACAGGTGAGCTGGCGAGTGATTGAAGAGGTCTGTGTATAAAGGTAGGTTGCTGTTTTCATGGATCGTGGCCAGTTTTTTCACTGATACTGTTCAACGTGTACATCAGCGACCTGCCAACTACACTCTTGCGCAAGTTTATCTATGCCAATGACATCTGCTGCAGCTCCCAAGCTTAGTCCTCAGAAATTGACGAGGTCTTGATAATGTAGCTCCTGGCAGACTATTGTAGATGATGGCACCTGCAGCCGAGCTTTTCTAAGATAGTTTTTAGTGTATTTCATCTGTATAATTCAAGCGTAAGCCATGAGTTTTCTCCAATGACCAGCGTCTGCAGCATGATCCAAAACCCAGTTTACCTCGGTGTCACATTGAATAGGTCATTAATGTACCATAATCACTTGAAAATGGCAGCCAACATCAGCACTTGGAACAACCTGCTCAGAAAACTGGCTGGTTCAACCTGGGGTGCGAGCACCTGGATGCTTAGAACATCAGCCCTTGCCCTCTGCTAATCATTCTTGATGATGAAGGTGGGAAATAAGTGTTTCCCAAGCAAAAACAAAGACAAGTTATGACTTCTGAAAACAATATTTTAAAAACTAATTTCCATTCCTCTGTCCTGGGACAAGGTAATCAGTTGTTTGAGAAATGTGATGTGCTGTATTCAGCTTTCCGATAAACATTGCTGATGGGGAAGGAGTGATGAAAATTTTGCATGTTGGGGAAATTTTTACCAAAAAAAAAAGGATCTGTTGCAGGAAGACTACATTTTCCTCTTTTTGGCTGTAAACTGGCTCCTTTATGTCTTGCTGTTCTTTCTAAATCATACTGCACATGAGATTGGTGATGCTTTTACATGGATTAAGGAAAGTAATCAAGATAGTTATTGAATGTGTTTTTTAAAAATGACTATTTAAAACACAGTAAAATTTCTTAGGTTACAGATGGGCCAGAAAAAAATATTACTTCTGCTGGTGTCTGTGAGATTTAACTTCCCAATACTATGCTTGCTTCTTTAAAAAAACTGTTTTTTTCAGATTACACAAATTTAAATGATAATGAACTGTCTTTAAAATGGGGTTTAATTATGTTCAAAGCTTATATTGAGAAGGCGTTTTGAAGGCTGCTGCTATTTGAGATACTTCTATTGTAAAGATTCTCTATAACTTTATAAAAGCTGTAAGCCACTTTAAAAAATGGGTGGGTTATATTAGGGTCCCATACTACTTGAGCGTGCTTTTTGGACCTTGGGGTTGAAAACCAAGTACTTTAAAATGTTTAAGCTCCTGTTCCTGCAAACACTTAAGTACATGCTTAACTTTACTGCCACGAGTTGTACTGTTGAAATCAACTGGGCTACTCATGCTAGTAAAATTAATCATATGCTTAAGTGTTGTGGCTCTATCAAATTTATATTAAAACTTACTTGAAATGTGATGCTATTTTTGAGAAAATATGGTTGACAAATTCAGGCCCCATGCTGGATACCTGCAGGATTTGATCAGTCCAGTTACTTTTTTTAGCCATCTCAGAGTGTAACTATATGCAATCCATAAAATTATAAGGCAGTATTTAGTGTTCTGTAGACTTCAAATTAATCTTCTTGTGATTCTTTGTAAAGTTAGGGAACACTTGCATATCCACATTATTTAGCATCTTCAGGATATGTGGAATGTAGGCCTAATTTATGAAGGCCAGGATAGCCATATACTAATGTACCTTTCTGGTGTTAAAGAACAACACAAGAATTCCTGGAGTAAAGCATAATGTGTTTTTCACTTCTGAATTAAATAAAGCTGAAATAAGCAGTTAAAAATCCTATTTTTGTATGGACAGATGGAATGGAAAACTTACATTGCTTCTCCTTACATTTGGATCCTCACTAATGTTTTAATCAGAAACCAGTTTCAGGTACTTGGACCAAAAAGAGAGACAATTATTCTTGATGATGTTTTTATTTTGGTTGTGGTAAGGTAAATGAACTGATTTTGTTTTGTTTGTTTTTAAAAGGGGTTTCTGGACCTCGTATAATTAGTGAAGCACTGATAACTCACATTTTCTCTTCATGGTGTATGTTAGCTTACAAACTGTTAATTAAGAACAGCAGTGAATCAGAAAGGGAAAAAAAAAGTCTACTGCAAATGAGGTGCTTTACAAACAAAAGCCAATGAAAAGAAAAGACTTCTTTTAATATGTGGAAGGCATTTATCTTGCAACAGTGGTGCAGACCAGTGACTTGATCTCAGTTAATAATATAGATGTTATGTCTTGATATCAAGCAACAGGTGCACATACTACAATAATTGAAAAGCTGCAGTCTAGCTTAGAGAACTGACTTTTCTGGGCTTCAGCCAGCAAGAAACCAGTATATTCATAATATCTAGTTTACGACTTTGTACTCCAATGAATAAGCGTTTTTAGTTATCTAAATATTTAATCAAAGCTCACTGTGTTTTTTCAAGAAAACTGTTCAAATCCTCCTTTGGGCAAACATTAGCCATAAAGGTCTTGATAAACCAATACATTATTATGGTTGAATTGTCTGACCACGAATACTAACCAATAATTGGATAATAATGTTGTAATTCTTACCTAAGCCTTTCGTAGTTCTGTAAATAAAATAAAGAACGCAAACAATGAAATTTCCAATAGATATTTATAGCTATGAAATCTGTTTCTCATATGCTCCATTTTTTAACATTTATCTTGACATTTCTTTTTAGTGAGGTTAAAATTGGCAATTGGATTATTTTCATTCTTGTCTCCCTCTGTAAGCCTTAAAGAAGATGTAACATACTGTACCAAAATGAGGATTTCCTGTTTAAATTATCAGCTGATGCTTTCTTTGCTTTCATTGGATAGTTCAGTGGTTTGAGCATTGGCCTGTGAAACCCAGGGTTGTGAGTTCAATCCTTGAGGGGGCCATTTAGGGATCTAGGGCAAAAATCTATTTGGGGATTGGTCCTGCTTTGAGCAGGGGGTTGGACTAGATGACCTCTGAGGTCCCTTCCAACCATGATATTCTATGATTAAGTTGCATAAACATATTGGAATTTAAGTTGAACAAAAAAATATCCCTTTTTTAATTATGAAATTATAATAGGTGTGCTAAAAACACCTTGGCAAGTATTGTATTTTACTATGTGTACATTGACAGCATTCACAATATACTGTGTATTTATCTAATAATAATGACACGTTTTTATATGAGTAGAGAGTCTTTAGGTTAGATATGCACTATACTCCGAGCTGCACAGTATAAAAAAAAAAAAAAAAAAAAGGCAAGAGACTTGTGAGAACAGGTCCCAGCAGGGTAAGGAGACAGGGAACAAAACATTACGCATCTAGCTGTAGCAAAATGAAAATTCTGAGGCAGCATGTGTCTGTATATGAGAGTGTGTGTGCCAAATTCCATAATTATGAAATCATGGACTCCATAAGGCTTTAACTCAGATGCATAAGGCATATCTCAGAAATATAGTTTTTCTTTTTGAACGGTGGAAGGCAACATTCCATAAGAGCTTAAAAACTTTTTTTTAATTGTATACTGAGATTTTTGGAGCACAGTTGTGCAGCAGAGGATGAATTCTGCAGCAAATTAAGCAGCCAGAGAATTGCAGAATATATGGCGCCCTGAGAATAGTATTTCTTTTACTCCCACAGCTAGCGTGCATGCTCGCGCGCTCATTCATTCTCTCTCTCAAAATCAATAAAATAAAGGTAGGACTCAGTGTAGGAAAGCAGGGAGAATTGCCATTTTTAATTCAAGTAAATGATGAACAACTGTTAATTTATGAAATGCAAATAAATACATTTTAGGAAACTTTATATGAAGATTTTTTTTATAAACAGCAAAAATGTTGAAAACATCATTTAATATTCTTCAGGTATAATCCCCTGGCTATCGCCGGATCAAGTAAGTATAGTGCACTTGTTATTGTCTTGAAGACAATAACTAGCCAAGTGACTATTAGGACTCAGATTAGTTAGCCAATTAATCTTCAGGTGAAAGTTCTGCAGACAGATGGGTAATGGGTTGAAGTTGTGCTGTGCAAATATATCTACATCTATTCTTCCACCTGTGCCAATAAGACTTACAGGAGTTACTCTACCAGCACTAATGGATGTTACTGTTTGTAAATCTTCTCACAGGGTTGGGATGGAAAACAAGATCTCTCCCTAAGAGTAATTTCATCGCTTATTTGGTGCCTACTCTAACTATTGTTTCCTCATGTTAATGCTGTACTGTAAGCCAAAGAGGAATTATCATAGCTCTTAAGCATTTGTTGAAATTTGTAGGAGGTTCACTACATGTGCGCAAGTCAACAGAACTCTAATTGATATAGCACTGAAGCTAGCCATTTGCATTTAATTTAAATGTGTGCAGTAACTTATTAAAAGGAATGTTAAAATGATTATTTAAAAATATGATAGTTCTGGCAAAAAAGAAGTTTCTGTTAAAGCTGTTCTTTCATAATTCAATCAATAAAACAGTACATGTCATGGTCAGTCAACTAAACTTGACTTTATTGACTTGCAAAAGTGAGTCATTTGTTCTTCCGGGTTAGCAATGAGTTTTGTTGTCACTGGCGCATAGCCCATTCAGATTGAGTGGTCAATAATGGTACAATATTTTGATAGTGTAAAACCGAATGTGTAAGGAGCTTGACCTTTCTTACAGTCCGTATACACTTTGCGTTTATTAACGTTTATTCTCACTTACGCAATTGCCAAATGTTGCGACATCAGTAAAGAGATGAATTTGTGAATGGTTGTGTATATTTATGTAAACAAAGTAGTATTTTGACAACATTGAAATTATATTGATCATGCCCCCCTTGAACAATATTCTGGGTATAAAATAATTTACTCAGAACTTACGTGTGTGTGTGTGTGTGTGTGTGTGTGTGTGTGTGTGTGTGTGTGTG